>NW_010131174.1:62269-76549 GCF_000699245.1 Pterocles gutturalis
GGAAGCCTCACCAGCAAAAAAGCATCAGTATTTCCACTGGATGGGGATGTTTTTTACTGACAGATGGCAGAGTCATGTTTTATGCTTGATTCTATGATTCTATGATTGTATGGCCTTAACATGAAGAAAAAACCTTAGGATGTATTTCAGAACAATAAATGAAAGAAGCAGTTTTACAGTATCCAGATTATCCAGCTTCCCCCATGCCTTTGTACCCTCCCTGAACATACTTCTGTCCATCTTCCAAGTCTAAGCATTGTGTAAATGGCTCACTTCATGTTTAAGTGCTCAAGTGACATGCTGACTTTGCAACACTACGTAAGTAAGTAAGTCTAAAGTATGTCCATTTTACTAAGGGAGCAATAAAAACAGAGTGTGGAAGGTAACTTGTCTGAGGCCACAAGGCAGGTTTTTGTCAGCACCAGAATGAGCCCGGAACTCCTTGTTGCATGCCTGTATCCAAACCCCTGTGCAAGTCACGTGTAAGTGCTTTTTCAAATACATTGTTCAACATGTTAACTGACCTCAGTTCAGAAATATGATAAAATTGCTTTTTTCCTCTTTTCTGGTGAAAAGTGTTTGAAGCATTGTTGAGGGTCTATATGAACCCTTTTGAGTAGTTTTACATAACATGATAGCTGATTTCTCTGAACCATTTAGCTGTATTCACTTACCACTTTTGCAGTGCACGTTTCAGTATACTCCCAAAGCATACAATGTATGTGCAAAGTTGAGTTTGATATAGCACAACGTTCTTCCAGTAGTGAGAGTATTATTACTCCGTTGGTTTAAATTTAATTTGTATGTCATGAGAAAAGCTAAGGAGGACAATTTTACAACATTTTGAATAAGCAGATAGCCAAAGACTTTTTACAGATTAATAAGAAAGAAATCATTAATTTATTTAACATAAATAGTCAAACAACGTCATTTTTATAAAGCAAGGGTATATTGAAATGATACCAAACATGCAATATTTGTTCCTATCAGAGTTCATGCTAGAGCCTTACAAAGAATGACAAGGACATGATCTTCATACATATACACTGCCCTTTGTAAGTCACAGATTTCTTAAGGGAAATTGAATAAAATTTAGGACAGTGTAAAAATGGATGTCTTGAATCAGCAGTTCTAGGGGAACTAGAGAAAAAACACAACTGCAAGTGAGATTGGAAGTATGCAACATGTGTTTGATATATCATGTACTTAGAAACACAGCTTTTTAATGAACAGACATTTACCAGTTCAGCCACCAGTTGTCTTAATGAGTTTGGTAAACAATAAAGATAAGACAATCACAGAAACCTTTAAACATTTAAAGCAATGGAGTCACAATGACAAAGGATAGAATCCATGTCAACCAAAATAAGATATCAAGCCTGAGTTGTTTTTTTTTTAGGCCCCCTAAGTCTACAAAAGGGAGTGACAGACTTTTCCAAAGGGTAGATCATCCCTTCTTGAGAACAATGACTAAGACTGCTGGAAAGAACAAACAACTGGAGGTAGCTATTTTTCTCACTTGACTATTGAATGTCACCTGAGTGACTAGATCTAGATGCTTCTTTCCACATGCCTTTCAGCAGCAGAAATTCATCTCTGATCCTGCAAACACTAAACACACATAGACATGTAAGCACCTGGCTAGTCCTAGCTATGTGCTAGAATCATCTCAGAGCACTTACGGTCAAACATGCATGACTGATTACAAATTTTGAGACTAAAATATCCCTTCTTCAAAATCTTCCAAATGCCTGGGTTTCCATACCTGTCTACAAACTCAAACATTGCTGGGATTTTACAAGATTATGATGTGAAGTCTATTCAGAAAAAAAATATATGATAATCAGCTGCATCCTTTCAATTTCTAGTAGCATAAAAAACTTTGGAGTGAGTAAGAATTTGTATGAAATAATTTGACAACTGGATTTTTTTAATCTCACCTACTCTGGAAAAACAACAACAAAGCTGAGTTCTCACAAATAGGCAAGTACACCTCTTAAAGAACATTTTGGTTATAATACGGTACAGATGTCTTCAGAAAGCAAATATATAGACACAAAGGGAAGGATCAACAGTAAACCTTTATTTATATATTTTGTCAGAAGACAAAAGCAGTCAGTAACACCACAAATGTTCGACCAGGTAGACAACTATCAGCTCAGCTTCCCACCTGCTTTTATCTGATCTCATGACCTAGGGAAATATGTGCTAGTGACAGAGCATGTACTTCTTAATGGAGAAAATTTTACTGACTATACTTGGTGACATGTTGTATCATTGCATTGTACTGGTTTTGGCTTACGTCAAGAAACTGAAAATCTACGTCATGTTACAGCTATCAAATGAAAATGGTAAGAAGTCTCCACTACTGAAATTGGATGAAAAGAAATGCTGAAGTCTTTAAAAAAACCCGTATTTCCGCCAATTTCTCAAGATCTTAATCTTCTGAATGTTTCTTTCCTCTTTCAAAAAGGAAATAGAAAGCACAGTGGAAGGGTATTTAAAAAGAAAATAAATTGAATTAAGAGTGAGAAACACCTCCAGCATGTGTCTATGCAACTTTTCATAAGTAGGAGGAAAAAATAAAGTACCTTTCTTCCCTCAAAATAACCAAACGATCTGACATAAAAAATAAATAAATAACTAAAAACTGGGAATCTGTTTTGATCATTGAGAATTTGGAATTTTTATTGATTCAAATGAATTCAACACATTTGAAAGGTATCACATACCTTACCTTTCATCCCAGGACAAGGGTCCTAAAGTTGAAATGGCTTTCTTCCTCCTGAGCTATTCTCTCATCTGCGTAATGTGTAAATTTTTTCTACACTGATCTGTTTTATTTCTCTAAAAAATCATGATTCTCTCTGTTTTTCCCTTTACCTTCTTATCCAAGAGAGACAAGCCAGAGTTCTCTACCTGCTTTTCTTCTTTCCTAACACATCAAAAAGCGTTCCTGAAAAAAATGAGCCATCACTTTCCTGTGGAACAGGGAGCTGGAAGAAAGAAAAGAAGGAGTTTTTAAAAACTGAACTGTACTATATTTGAGATAAATGCTGATTGGAAAAAGGCTAACATCACACCCATTTTTAAAAAGGGTAGAAAGGAGGACCCTGGGAACTACCAGTGTGTCAGCCTCACCTCCGTGCCTGGGAAGATCATGGAACAGATCCTCCTGGAAGCCATGCCTGAGGCACCTGGAGGACAGGGAGGTAATCCGAGACAGCCAGCATGCCAGCATGGCTTCACCAAGGCCAAGTCCTGCCTCACAAACTTAGTGACTTTCTATGAGGGAGCAACCACATCTGTGGACAATGGAAGATGCACGGGTGTCATCTATCTGGACTTCTCCAAGGCCTTTGACGTGGTCCCTCACAACATCCTTCTCTCTAAACTAGAGACACATGGATTTGATGGGTGAACTGTTCAGTGGATAAGAAATCTGTTGGATGGTCACTTCCAGAGGGTAGTGGTCAACAGCTCAACGTCCAGATGGAGATCAGTAACAAGCGGTGTCCCTCGGGGGTTTGTTCTGGAGCCAGTGCTGTTTAATATCTTCATCAATTACATAGATGATGGGATTGAGTGCACCCTCAGTAAGTCTGTGAATGACACCAAGCTGAGTGGTGAGGTTGACACCCCTGAGGGATAGGATGCCATCCAGAGGAACCTAGACAAGCTGGAGAAGCAGGCTTGTGAAAACCTCATGAGGTTCAACAAGGCCAAATGCAAGGTCCTGCACCCAGATCAGGGGAACCCCCAGTATCAATACAGGCTGTGGGATGAAGAGATTGAGAGCAGCCTTGCAGAGAAAGACCTGGGTGTCCTGGTGGATGAGAATTTGGACATGAGCCGGCAATGTGTGCTTGCAGCCTGGAAAGCCAACCGTATCCTGGGCTGCATCAAAAGAAGCATGGTCAGCAGGTCGAGGGAGGCGATTCAGCCCCACTACTCTGCTCTGGTGAGACCACACTTGGAGTACTGCATCCAGCTCTGGAGCCCTCAGCACAGGATGGACATGGACCTGTTGGAACGGGTCCAGAGGAGGGCCATGAAAATCATCAAAGGCCTGGAACACCTCCCCTGTGAGGAGAGGATGAGAGAGTTGGGGTTGTTCAGCTTGGGGAAGAGAGGTCTCTGAGGAGACCTGATTGTGGCCTTTCAGTACCTAAAGGGGGCTTACAAGAGAGATGGGGATAAACTGTTTAACAGGGCCTGTAGCAATAGGACAAGGGGTAGTGGTTTTAAACTAAAAGAGGAGGGGTTTAGACTAGAGATAAGGAAGAAATACTTTACGCTTAGGGTGGTGAAACACTGGAACAGGTTGCCCTGGGAGGTGGTAGATGCCCCGTCCCTGGAAACATTCAAGGTCAGGTTCAATGGGGCTCTGGGTAACCTGATCTAGTGGAAGATGTCCCTGCTTAACGCAGGGGGGTCAGCCTAGATGACCTCCATGGTCCCTTGCAACTCAAACTATTCTATGATTCTATGATTCTAGAACATTTTTTGCTTTCTTCATCTTCTGTTTCTTTATCTATGGAGATTTAAACCTTCTCCTACCACTGAGGTAAATGCAACATCCTCACAATAAGACGAAGTCAGTGGTCACAAGGACCTTCCACAGCTGTAGACTGCAAATGGAGATGTGGGGAGTTTTTCTGACTCCAGAGCCAGAGACATCTTCTGTGGTGTCTGGGCATAGGACACTGAACACTGAACAGCAGGATCACTGGTGAAGAAGGCTGTCATTGTGCTTTGTATCACCTTATGGTGCACCACATACCAGAAAACCTAGAACTTCTCAGTATCATCCTTCACCTTCCCCGGGTAGACTCTACTAAGGAAAATGTAGCAGTAGCTGACAGAGTGTATGGCTCACAAAAGCTAAGAAAAGAAAGAGCTAAGAAAGCCTCTCTGTAAAAGAGCACAGACTAATAATGGGTATATGGAAGCAATAATGAGTATAAAAGGAAGCAAAAGTTGAGAACCACTTTGATGTCATGAAGAGGTAGTGTTTGTGGCTTTTTTTTTTTTTTAAACATTTTCCTCTTCCCATCACATTCACATGTCTTGTCTGGATTTTCTTTCAGCCAGCTGCTCTGTAACCAAGGTGCTCATTTCAGCTGTGCACGAGGTTACATTACAGCTGTACTCCTTTCTGCAGCCTTGGTCAGTGGGGCTGATGTCCAAGTCCCAAACTGTACAAGGAATCTTGTGTTAGTGATTCTGGACTAACTTTTGGGATGTAAGGAGCAAGCTACACTTTTCCTTATAGCACCAAAAATTCCAAATGACACCACCTAAAATGGAAAATAATAACTAGATAGAAATTTCCCAACAGTTGCAAGTAGATAATAGAAAATATGTGTGAACCTTAGGAAAAGATTGGTTGCAGTGGGGCAAAACCAAGGAAAAACTGGAACAGTCTCAGTGTTCAGAGCCTCAGTGGGATGCTTGTCCTCGGTAGTGCTGCTTTCTGAAGAGATTCATGTCCCAAACAATGTAATCCTTAGCCACCACCTCCCTTTCAAAAAGACTGTAAGGTCTGCACAGGAATTATTCGCTTTTTTCAAGCTGTCTGGCTGGCAAGCAAGGGCAGAATATAACAATTCACTTGAACAGTGGTCACTGAGCTTATGAACGATCTATGGGGAGATTCCAAATAATAATTTATACAGCTGCTAGAGAACAGGCCACTTACAAGGGCAAATTAGTATTTATTCACTTAGAAGCAGTCTATTGCCAAGTTTATTGAATATATTTTATTTAGTATTGGCTAAGTACATTAACTCTAACATTTGCACTAAGATAGATTTTTCTCATGAACCAGAAATAAATGGGGGTTTGGCTTTTTTTTTTATTGTTGTATTGCCATGATTCCAGTTCTACTTGCATATTTGTTGCATGTTAGAAAAGCATAAAGATGCTTCAGTGTAACAATAACAAAAAAGAGAACTTTTTGAATAGTTCTGTTTCACCTCCAATCCTCTCTGCTCTTACAAGTATGACACCAGGAAAGATGAAACACACAGCTTTTGAGGAAACCACATGCAAACTTGATAGCTGGATTGAAAAATAAAATCACCTACAAACTATATGGCAAATGTAATGCTTTGAATATTTCATGTAGAAATTATTTAAGCACTTGTTGAAGGAAACTATTTTATTTAAGTTTATACAGAACTACTAAAGAGAAACCAATGCCAATATAAATATCGCCTTAAGTATTGTTCATTACACTTTCAGGACAGTTGAGGTATCACTTTGAGGCAAAGCATAGTTTTAGTTCAGGAAGAGTCATGATGGTAACCTTTGATCTTTATTTCCTACAGTTAATACCGTAATAATTCTTTTTATCTCATCATGTACATACACATTCCTAGGACTTAAAGCCAGTGGTTGTGCAAGAAGTTATTTGTAGTTTAAATGAAGTACTTGGATGATAAATCAAGAGGTTTTATACAATACTAACTTATGATAAATCATTTTTATGCTGTTTTGCTCTCTCCAGTACTGCACCACCTCCAGCTCATACCGGCTTGTAATAGATGATGTATGAACTTTTATCTGCTTTTTTATTTAAGCAAATCACAACCTTTTGGGAGAAGAAGGCATTCTTGTGTGTTTGTATGACACTAAGCACAATCTGAGCTAAGCAGATGGAAATTTTTAAAAAATGAAATAAAAGAAAGACTGTCTGTTCTTGGTTTAAAAAAAAAAAAAAAAAAAAAAAAGTTTTTTTTTTTTTTAAAAAAAAAAAAAAAAAAAAAAAAAAGGGTTTTCCCTAAGCTGGAAAACTGCAGGTGGGATCAACCTCACCTAATTTTCAGCTTAGCTTAAAATAATTATATCTAAAATAAGTCATCAGAATCACTGTCTGGAAATGTTTGCTTACTGACAATAAAGGGAGCCTAAAATGACTAGGTAAGATGTAGACATTGATACTATAGATAGGGAGAGGTTTCCTAATCTAAATTATTACCAACAGATCACATAGGAGCTTTAATTTTACACTGCTGAAATTAAAATAATTTCTTCATGGTACTTGTGGCCGATCAAGCCTGATTACCAGAAATGCCAACTGTTCACAATTCCTGCACATTTCAAAATTTAACTGTGTAAGTCTGTAAAAAAATGGCCCATTAGGACCCTTTTAAAATGAGATGCATGCACGTGCTCAAGGACAGTCTGAAGGCTTATGTAAGGGCCCTAAGACTGTAGTCAGAAGTGATCTGGCTACATGATAGTAGCTGGTTGCAACACTGATCAGGAGAAGGAAAAGGACAGGAAAAGTTGCTATACAGCTGCCTGGCCACCTCTCTGTCATGAGATATGGACAATTCTTCAATACTATAATAGCACAGTACAATTATAATGAGGTGTTTCCTCCTCTTCTACCCTTCCCCCTTCTCTCCCATCTGGTGAATTCCCCCACTGCACAGGTTGGTATAAGTCATCCTGGTAATGGCAGTGGGATTTAGATGATTTCCATCATTATTCATTCAAATAGCTCCTAAACTACAGAGGAAAGTAAAATTAAACGCATGTATAGGTGGGGTTGTCTCTAGAAAGCATTTTCCCTTATGAAAAGCACATAGAAATAGCCTTTAGAACACGAGTAACATATAATCACAGTTCATGCACATAATTTATCTTCCCTGTTGCACTTTGATAACTTATTATAGTCAATAAAGCCATTATGCCTTTCTATGAATACAAGTCTTGTTGTTTAAAAATGTCTGATGTATAACAGCAAATTAGCTTTCCAGAATAAGAATGCAATCAAAATCAATGTAATACCTGATTAATACCACAGAGAGTTGTCCAGCAGCCAAAATAGTCTCAATGAGTCTATATACTGCGTGCATATAGAGACATATGTATATACACATACTTGCCTATTACTCTTATTATATTTGTCCTGTTAAAAATTTTATGAGTCAGTACAGGAACAAATAGACAAGCGGAAGAGATAATTCAAATAAAAGCATGAAATGTTTTTCTGCACAGCTAACTATCCACAGTTACGAATTCCACATATTTCTCAGAAGGGGCCATACACAACTCATCACACATAGCGTTGACATCCATGTGAGTTTTGAACAAAAAATAGTAGATGGCAACTAGTGTGAACCACATTAATTCTTGGTTATGTTTGTGGTGCAATTTTGATTCAACCCTGAATATAAACTGTGTGTAAGCGATTGTTTTAAATAACTATGGACCAAAGGTCAAATCTTGTAGACTTTCACACACTAGAATAGTGCTACTGATAGGCATTTGATCCTGGATAACTCAAAGCGCAAGAGAAGCTCCTTGTCTACAAAGTTTTCTTAGCGTAGTAGATTTTGGCATCCTAAATTTAAATCAAAAGTGAAACAGTGCTTTGGAAAAATTATTTCCCCAATGCATTTCTCTCATATGTCAAAATAATGTTAAATACAAGACTAATTTGTTGTGATGTTATGTTGTAATATTTCCCTTGGCTTGTGTCACTTATTATTTAATTAAATGTCATCAAACACTTAATGGTCAGACTAAAACATTTTAAACCTAAAACAAGGTTCATGTTCAACCCAGGCTGGATTTGAACAGGTTACCTGGGACTAAAATGTTCCTTGTGTACCATTACTTGATCTCACAGGCACTGATGCCATTGCACGTTAGAAAATGGCTTTAATTTGGCCATTTGAGTACCATGGGAAGAAGGGTTTTAACTGTTGCACCCAGCTGGGACAAGATGGTTCTCTAGAGCATTTGATGGGGTGACTGTGCCGTTGTGATATAGGGACATGTAAGTATTGAGGAAAGCAGGGAAAATCTGCCTTTACAAAACTAACATTGCTCTTAGCCCATGTTCCTGTTGGTGAGATCAGGTGCCTTCAGATGAGCATACTTCTTAACTGACATGAGTTCAGGAAAAAATGGGAAAGAAAAAAAAGGAAAAAAGAAGCAATGTTTTTTGTACATAAGGACAAGCAATGTAAGCTATCCTGATTCCCATGGAACAAAATTTGTCTTAACCCCATCCAGCTGGTTGATGGTCTCCCTTCCCTGTGCTCCTTCCCGCTGCCACCTCACAGGCTTCATCACCTCATTTTGAAGTCAGGCACCCACAGTCTCACTTGCTAAAGGAAAAATGAGAGTTCCCTGGCAAGGAAGTAAACCAGGCGATCAGCATTCATGGTAACCTCCAGCAGGGTACAGGAGTAGATGTGGAGGGCAGGGAAGGGGAAGCAATGTGAGAAAGAGGTAGCGCTGACCACAAAGAAAACTGTAAAATCAGCAAGGACAAGAGTTGGCATGCTCTATTTTCCAAAAGGAAAAGTAAAGATAAACAAAAATACGTAAACTGCATCAGACAGATTAGATGTCAGCGGAACAGGCGAACACTGGCCTAACATTTGTTTTGCATGTCTGCTGTTTCAGTTTAGCTGAGGCTTTTTTTTAAAGATCTTAAAAATCATCTACACTGAAAAACAAATCCATCTGAATATTCTTTAAAGCCTCAACATTCATGAAATATGAAAATGAGCAAAGTCACAAACTGTGTTGTTTTATTTTGCAGGAATTCTTGAATTGTCTGTGTCAAAGACACAACACAGAGCAACATAGTTAACACTAGATTTAATGTAAGAAATATCTAAATTTGTCTACCTTTTAACAACAGATTGCAAGACATTAAGGTTTTTATAAACATTAGAGGAGGCAGCCAGGCCTATACTTTTCTATATATGTCCCATTATTCACGGGCGCAGTCTCACAGACTATTTACTTGAGCAAATGTACATATGTGCATAAGCATTTAGAGAACAGAAGCCATTACCATCTACCATCAAACTTTCCAGCAAGAGGATTTTTATACTTCTGGAGAAACTAACTTAAACACAACAGCACGCTTTGATGGTTTGGTTCAGACAGACCAGTGATTCACAGCATCTTTTATTTATTTATTTTCTTCTGTTAGGTATTCAGTAAATATAGCTGGGCAATTAGCAACAGTTAAATAGCTGCAACATTACCAGCACTGAATAATTTACTAATTGGCAGAACAATTCCCATCTCCTCCATTTGACCGGATATTTGTTTTATGTGTGTGCTTGATATGCAATATTTACTCCTGATAAATTGAGGTAGGCAAGTGTATTTGCTTTTGCTAAATCAGGAGTAGCAAAACTTGTGGTTGAAGCTATGATTATTATGAATATGACATTGAAAATGCGAATAGAAGAACACTTTCATGCTTCGTTTTTTTGCCAGCGTAAGACACCATTCATGCTCTGTACTTTTTAATCATGACTGTTAGCATTTCAGGGAAAGAAGATTAAATTTTATTGGTCTCAAAAAGTTCTTCAAATACTTTTTATCTATCTGTTAGCTTCTGTTGTAAGTTTTCTGCTAAGAAAATTTAAAATATTTTAGGTTTTTCCCCCTTGTTTTTTTCTCTTAAAGTTAAAAAATAAAGTCAAATTACAAAATAGGGGTGAAATGATGAGCACTACACACTGTTATAATACAATTTCTGCTGTTTTTATAACACAGTTAACCTATATTTTACTCATGTGGTTTTCAAAGAGGAAACTTGGAGTTTCCTCATTTGGTATGAAAACAGTATCAAAGTGTACATGGTTTGTTCTCAATTTCTTTGCATTATCTGATCTTTGTAAGCAATCTGTAAAGACTTAAACCATAGGACATGCAGGATACTCAAGTTACAGATGCCCCAAGGTCTTGAGACATCTTTTTGGTGTTGTACTTTAGAGTTAGCAGGAGTCATTACCAAAAAACATAGAGCATGTGAAGCTTAGTGATTTAAGTCTTCAAATTCTGACATTTTAAAGGTGGCACTGTCACTATGGTCAGGATCCATAGTGACTTTTCATCTGCCTTCTTATATTCAGATTTATTTGCAATCACTATCTATGTTCTGCATTGCTGGTCCCACCGAGAATGCCCAAAATAGATTGAATTCCATGTAATTCAATGCCTGATGGAGTCCTATCGAAATAAATTTGTTCTTTTTTAGAAACATTAAAATAGGATGTCAGCAATAAGGAACAAGTTTAAAATATGCTTTTTAAGTATAAATGAAAGCAAATAAATCAGCAATGACAGAAAGCCATTCTGAGAAAAACAACAAGCAAACCTTTATTTTAAAATAATACCTTGGAAATATGTTTATTTGTTTCAGTGGAAGAAAATTGGAAACTTAACCTTTTTCTCTAGTTGTGTGTATATATATCTGAGAAGCTTGAAAATGTAAGTTGCAGAGCAGAAGCTCAGCTGGTACAAATCACTGCGGTTATTGAAGTCAGTGGAACAATAGCAGGGTTTCACCTTCTCAGCATCTGGCCCTCACACAACGTGAGCAGCTGATGTTTCAAAAGGTAAAGTATGTATGTACAAGCAAGAGAGACATTCTGAACCTTCCATGTACACCTTGTTAAAAGTTTGTGGCTTTGATTAAAGTGAATTCAGTGTCTGCTTGACAGGCAAGATTGACAGAACAGGAAACCGATGTCTTCCATTAGCTTCAGAGTAGATAAAAGCAAAGGTAGGCAGAGCAGCTCCCCCCACTCAGGAAGGGTTTTTTTTAGGATAGAGCAAGCCATTAGCTTTCAAAGGTTTTCACTCTTTGTGATGAAAACACTGAATATCAGACCAGTCATACCTGAATGTTTGTTTATCCTAATATGCAGGTTTTTTATTTTTTTATTTTTTTCTCGTAGGAGATGTTTAAAAAAAGAGGTAAGGAATGAAAGTAGAGAGAAAGCCTTCCCCTTGTGCCCCCCTGGCTTCTGGCAATCAGCAGTTTACAAACTTACTTTGGTAGACGTACCTTCTGCGCTGCCAGTAACATACAGGACTATCCTGCATTTGAAGCACATCCATCTTGTAAACATGTGAATTTAGGATATTTCAGAGTACAAACAAACATAACTGGATCAACCACCACTATAGAGCATAGATTCCGTTTTTTAGCAGGATTTTATTTCCTGATCACTATTACTCAGTTCTGAACCCATCAAGAGGGTTTCTTGCAAAATCTATGCCTGTCAGTGAGGAACTCTGGTTACCTAGGGGTTTTGGGGATGTAAAAGTCCTCTATAAATAGAAAACTTATTGGTCTCCAAATAAGCAGAGGACCCAGTTCTGCCCGATTTCTTAAATACAGCTTTCCAGAGCATGTACAAGATAGCAGAGGTAAGCAAAACTGGTCCGAAAAAAATTGGTATATTTCCAATTGTAAGAAAGAGAGAATATTTCATTTTGAAATTATTTTCACCATTGTTTGTGGGTTTTTTTTAATGCATAGTAAGAATTCTGCAATCACTTAGGAGAAAAATGTGAAACTGTTAACAGCAGTAAGAGTCTGTTATTACTTTTTAAACATTTAGAAGAAAACAAACCTAATTTTAATCAGATCTTTTATACACACTCCCATGGGCTAGATAGGATTTTTTTTTCACACGTCTAATGGGTTAAAGGATCACACGTGCCATTCAAAAGAGGCAATATGAATATGAAAGCTAATAGATTTTAAGATGGAGTTTAGCAGTCATTTTAGTGACTACCTTCTGAGGCCTTCAGCCTATTTTTGTGGTTTTACTACTGCTTTCATTAGAGTGTTCTCCATGTTTTTTCTTCCCCTGTTCTTTGCCATTGTATGCAAGACTAGCACAACCAACCATGGTAAAGGAACAGGGACTTTTGCCCACAAAATGCAGTCTAATTTAGACACAGTATCATAAATAAACAGAACAGGACCAGTAACTGGGGAACAGAGGAAATAAATGACAGAAAAAGGGAAAACAACCCTTTTCTTCTTGCATGTACACTGTAAATATTTATTTTGGTCTTTTTTCCCCGATACAATCACAGGTGTGAGGAGAAGTGGTTTGTGCCAACCTAGAGCGTGTTGACAGAAAGCTAGCTGCTGAAAGGGGGGGGTTAAGGACGAATCTTAAGGAGGTGAGCCAACACTGTGGGGGCTGTTTACTGAGCCAGATTTGATTTGCAACATTAACCACAGTAGTTAAAAATAATGATGGTGTCACTGCAGTTGAAGCTGCGCTGAAGTCACTGAGCCAGGAAACAAAGTTTTGTGCCATCAAACCACCTGCTGCCACACACACACCGTTGCACTGGCCACTTCCCAGCATACACCCACCCGCACCACAATGCCTTAGAGGAGGGAACAGAGGCAAAACAACCCCTCTGTGGGTCTCAGTGACGATACCCAGAGGGGCAGGAACAGGAGAAGAGATAGGCCAAGACAGAGGAGGGTGTGTGATGATTTAGAGCCCACCAGGGGTATTGCCCTTCTAGTGGAGCCCCCAGTGAAAATGAGTGTTGCCTTCTTCTGATGTGTCTGTAAACAAGCTCACTTTTAGGCATACTTGGATGCCTGCTTCTCATTGCAGACCAGAGGGTATTCCTTGGGGAAGGAAGGATCTTAACGTGTCTGGCCTAGAAAATCTATACTTGGATATTTCAGACCTGCATTTTTAGGATGTTATGTTGCTAACAATACGACGTGGCTAACAATATACTATTAGCCAAAAAAAATCAAACCAAAAATCAAAAACTCACAACCAAAAAACCCAAACTTTTGGAAAGCTGATATTCTCACTGATATAGGAGGGCTATAGAAGATATAAATGTAATATATAAGTGTCAATGCCAAAATACAAATTTGGAAGACTGCAAAGCATGGATGTGGGGAGATTTCCAAGGATTTCAGGTAATGAAAAGGGAGTAGGCAGTAAGTTAATTGTTCTTGGTGTCTTTTGAAGAGCTGTTTATAAATAAATATAATAAAAATATTGCTCTTACCAAAGCATTAAATAAATAACATTTACAGCTGTCTGAACTTCAGATTGACCACTAGCAATGTAGGACACAATAATTCTTTTCTTTTGTATGGCAGATGATATGTTCTTTTTTATTTTTGTGAATATGCATACACACGCCACCACATACACATACTCTTAAAATAGCAATGCTTCTCGTGTATAGTATCCACCTGCCTCTCAAAACAGAAGTTCTCAAGAAAGGATCTGAAGCTAGGGCTCCTCACATCCCAATTGTTTGATGTTTCTAGCTTGTTTCATTTATATATTTACATTATATATTTATATATATGTCTAAATGCAACTCACATACCGCACAAATGTAGGACTTCCTCTGCTTACTGTAATACCAGTGTAAGACATAGATTTCCTTGCAGTCATCAAATAATTTCTATTTTGACGTGCTTGACCAACCTGATAGCCTTTT
>NW_010131175.1:0-1600 GCF_000699245.1 Pterocles gutturalis
GGCTGGAGGCAGGGGCTGTGTCACACCCCAGCAATGCCACCCTCTCCACCAAGCCCCTCTGCCGGGCTGGGGCAGGGCTGGGCAGCGCCGCCAGTGCAGGAGCCTGAGCTGTGCCCGCCATGGCAGTTGGCCCTGGTGTCCCCCTCCCACCGTTCCATCATCAGACGCTGCGGAGCGCTGGATAAAGATCAGCCAGTTTCGGAGGACAGCGAAAAGGCTTCGCTTCACCCACAGGCAGGAGCTCATGGAACCACGAGATACAAACGGACCCGAACGGCCCCGTCCCCTGCAGCCGAGGAGCGTCCGCTCCCTCCAGGGCATCAGCTGTCCCACAGCCCCGGCACCGTCCAGCAGCCCCAGCACTGTCCCATGGCCCTGGCACTGTCCCACAGCCCCAGCACCATCCCACAGCCCCGTCACTGTCCCATGGCCCCGGCACCATCCCACAGCCCCATCACTGTCCCATGGCCCTGGCACTGTCCCATGGCCCCGGCACCATCCCGCAGCCCCAGCCATCACTGGCAGACACCAGCACAGGGAGATGGTCCCTCCAGGACCTCGTGGGCACGGCTGGATGTGACCTTCTGTAACCAGCCAAGAGGGTGCAGAGGAAGGAATTTTACAGCATGTTCACTCGGGAAGGGGGGGGACATGCACTTCCTCCTCCTCCTCTCACCAAGTAAGCAAGTAGGAAGCTGAGAAAGAGCCGCCAATTGCTGCCAGGAGCGCCTTGGAAAGAAAAAGGCTGGTTTAGGCTTATCTAATGTCACATCAGCCATTTCCTAAGGAGGGAGCAGATTTAATTAAGAACACAGCCTTGCTCAAGGACAGCCAGGTTAGTACAGCACAGGCACTCGGAACACAGTGCTGCGAGGTCGGCATCACGCATACGGAGAGCAAGAAACACAAACACCGCGGGCCTGCCTGCGAAAGGGTCATTATCCAGATCCAACGCAGATGCCACGAGCCCAGAACAGCCAGAACAGAAACACGGCTTGCTGCAGGGGCACAGGGACACAGCTCACTGCAGGGACATGGGGACACGGATCGCTGCAGGGACACGGGGACACAATTCGCTGCAGGGGCACAACAGCAGCAAGGGGAGGGCGCAGCCTGCACCAGCCTTTGCTTCTGCAAACGTGGCTGGGGGTGGCTGTGGCGAGCTGGGTTTGCTCAGCTGCCGTCAGACGTTCCCTGATGAGACGGCACGTGGCAGCACCAAGACAGGTCTTTGCAGCCCCAGCGTGTCCATCCCTGATGGGCTCCAGAAAGGATCAGAGACACTAGCCCAGCGCAGCAGTGGCTCAGCACGAGTGCCGCCGGTGCCCTTCTCCAGGAGAGACATGCTGGCACACAGGAATTCCTCCGCAGCACCGCTGTCACCGGCAGAGAGGAGCCCTGGTCACCAGCCTCCAGCCGCAGCTCCAGAGCGACGTGCCCAGCTCACACCAGCATGTGAGTTCAGATCAAGGGGCTCTTGCTACAAAAAGGAAAATTTTTTTATATTTTGCAGCCCCACAAACTCAGCCTGGACTCCAGCGTCTCATCTACACTGAAAATCACCCACCGCTGACAACAGCTGTCAGCAGCCCCACAGCTG
>NW_010131175.1:1623-4365 GCF_000699245.1 Pterocles gutturalis
CGCGGGGCAGCAGTACACGCCGGGCAGCCCCGGCTGCGGACAGACGGCTGCAGCGGGTGGGGAGCAGGTGCCGTCAGCTCGACCAGATCCCGAGAACAACCACGCGGGGTCTGACCAAAGGTCGCTCCAGCGCCGCACCCCCCCTGCCTGCAACCAGCACCCAACGCTGGGGCAAGGAACGGGAAAGGCGAGCGTGCTCCTTCCCCGGCACTGGTCAGCGACTCGGGATTCACGGGGTCAAAGATTGGACCAGGGCCGGGGCTCCTGGCAAGCTGGGAACTTCGTTATCAGCACTGAGAATCTAAAAAGCAAGTCCTGCCCTCCACCAGCCGCTGGTGGACAGAGCAACGCCTCCGCAGGAAACGTATGAGCCCTCAGTGGATCGCCCATGGAAAATGAAGGCGAATGTTGCCCTGAAGACAGGCGGGAAGGGCCCCCACGGTCCGCAGCTCTGGCGCGTGGAAAAAAACACTCGTGCTGCCCACTTCCCCTGGGATGGGGCGGCTCAGCAGGCCCCCCGTCCCCCGCACACTGCTGCGTTCAGCTGGTGCCGTAAGGAAATGCGGCTGAAGGGCAAGACCTTTGCTGGTTTGTTTCTGATGGAAAAACAGAGGAAGACAGGAACACCCAGGCTGCTCTATAAATACATCTCATTTTAATTACTTCAGATTAGTTCCTCAGCATCCACCCCCACCACGCTGCACAGCTTCGCAGCAAGCACGTATCATCCTGCCGTCGCGGTCCTCTCCAGCGCAGCAGCAACAGCGAGTTCCTTGTGCCTGCGTTCACCCCGCCCGGCAGCGCAGCGGGGGCTGCAGAGCCCGAGCACGCGGCTGGCAGCGGGGAGGAGGTGCCCTTCGAGGCCAAGCTCGACCAGCCAGCTGAGACCGCTCCGTGGCCTCCAGAGGAGCAGTCCCATTATTCCACTTCTGGGTGGTCCCTCTCACAACTGCCTCGAGCAGCTTTAGATTCTCACACACAATGGAGAGGGAGAAGACAGAGGATCTCTGAATATTTCTAAGGAGTCGTGTCTTTGGAAGGTTTTGTGGATTCTCCTTGCCCCAAGAAATCCCCAGTAGGCAGCTGCTTGCAGTCACAGCTTGAAAGCAGGCCAGGAGAGCGAACCTTCACAGTGAGAACCGCTTCAGCGGCCAGGGCAGAGTGGGAGAGAGGGAGGGGGCTCTTGTCAGAAGAACTTGACACCTCGGCCATCGTCCAGCGTGATAATTTCAGCCTTGTGCTCTTGCTGCAAGGCTTGCAAGGCACGGAGCAGCATAGTCTCATCCAAGCCATGGAACTCTAGGGAAGAGCAGAGATCCCCATCAACAGGGAAAAGAAAAAATCACATCAGGAAACAAAGAGGTTTACAAAGTCCAGGGACTGGTGGCAGTGAAGTAGAGGGCTCTGAGGAGCACCCTTCAGACTCCAGTGCTGTAAAACGGCAAATCCAGAGTCACAGCTACACCGACAGGCTCATCGCTGCATCAGGAACAGAGCCTGAAGGTCACCAGGCAGAAGGGGATGAGTCACGGCAGCCCCAAAGGCAGCGCAGGAGCTATAAAACCAAAGCACCCCACGCCTCACGCCAGATAAACAGCTGCTCACGGGCAGGGGGAGGTTTAAACCACAAACAGTGACAACAAAGGGAGATGTTCAGGTAAAGCAGTAAAGGAAGCCCTCAGAGCAGCATTTCCCAGTGGGGAACGGTGTGAGCTCGTGTAAGCGATTTTAAAGCGTTTAATCTACAAAACTATAATCCGACAATCAGCTGTTTACACACCCAAATCAGGTGTGCTCTGAACACCTCTCCAGAACACAGCACGTGACGTTACCTTCGTTCTCGGTGTCATCTCCACTGGCTAACTCATACAGCGTGAACACAGAGTTGGTCAAGCCGTTCTTCGACACCTGGAAACATAAAAGCAACACAGCAAATCTCACCTGCGCGACTTAACATCCTCGGCACGATCTCTTGTACATCTCAGTGCAAGTGAAATGGGACACGGGCAGCACTTGATGAGCAAAAATACCCTGGAAGCACTCTGGGGCACTGAGGAGTCAAGAAATGACACTTCAGGAAACTAAGACAGTTCCTTCCCCTGCCCCTCTGCTATTTCTGCCCGCGTGTTTCACAGTAAGGACTCGTGCCATGCAAATGCAACGCAGCTCCATCCTCACTGCGGAACAGCCAGCCGCAGGGGAGCGGATGAGTGTGCATCCGCTGCTCAAACTGCATCTTGCAGCAAGTAAAAAGCTGTTAACATCTCTGCACTTCTCTGCAACACAGAGGAACAGAAGATGAAAGGCAAAAGCAGTGAGGAAGCAAGGACAACAGCCTCTTTCACAAAGGGCAGCCTCCCGGATACAGAGAGCCTGGCCCATGGGTGAGACGGCTCCTACGTTCTCACCCACTGATAGATGAGCTTTCCCCACTCTTCTGGTCTCTTCCACATGATCAGAAAACTGGTTTTGTTCTTATCTAGCCATTCCAGGTTCCCTAAAATCAACAGGAGAGCATTTAATCAGAGCACAAGCCTACAGCAATGACCAAACCTGCAGATTTCCCAGCCCATGCGGGACATCACGCCTCCCCCCGCCGCACAGCCCCTCGCCCAACCTCCGGAACATCTCTACCTGCACCGAAATCAGCTTCTCCCGAGCCCCCTCCTCCTCCCGCGGCTCGACCCCCGGGAAGGAGGCGGTTCGGCTCCCAGCCGCGGGCACGAGGGGCGGGGGGACCAG
>NW_010131176.1:0-3203 GCF_000699245.1 Pterocles gutturalis
CCGAGAGCTTGCAGGAGGCGCTGCCGGAGCTGAGTGACAGAGACGGTGTCTCTGAGCTAACGTCTGATTTAAATCTCATTCTTGTGTTGGCGCTCGCTGTCGTTTCCTTGTTATTAATTTTGACAGTCACTTTGATATTGTTTTTTAAATGCCGACGATTGGGGAGTCCCCCCGTTTTTATAACTTCTGATAAAGAACTGTATTCCAGTCTGGGCTCAAAAGCACCGTACAACTACTGCAGCAGCACGCTGCCCTTGCCCTACTCCTACGAGGTGTGTTTAGCCTCCGAGTCGGGCCAGAAGGACTTCACATTTCTGAGACCAGGGGCGGCAGCGTTGTCTGACCGTGTCCTGGCCGGGGAACCAAGCTCAGACACTCGTTCCGGGAAGGACCCTTCCGTCCCAGAGAGCTCGGCACAGGTGAGCTGCTGTCTTGGGATCTCTCTCTGCGGACTTTGGTGTATCACTTTCTTCCCCTGTTCTGCCGTCGGGGATGGGTGTGCAAACGGTAGAGCTCAACATCTCCTCCCGGCGCACTGCTCAGTAGCTCGGGGCAGGGGCATGGTTGTGTGGGCGTGTGTGTGATCTTGAGTCTTCCATTTTACCTGCCCAATCTCATCCGCGAATTGTCGGGTTCGCCCCGAGGGGCGATGCTGTGCGGTCAGTAGCTGTCTGTCTATCTGTCTGTCTGTCTTACTCCGGGTGCGAGTTTCAGTGAGCCAGGGTGGTGGTTTGGACATGGAGCAGAACGGGGGCAAAAGTATTATGGGATCCGAAGCTGAGGAACCACTTTTGTCTTGGTCTAGTGACCGCTTCATTTATTGTCTCTGGCAGATTTAAACACTTTCCTTTGGCAACGGTGTGTGACCTGTCCCGGCTTGCTCACTCAGTGAGGGCAGAGACTCTGTAGTTCTCCGTTTTCCCTTTCGGCTCGGTTCTTTTCGTACTTTGAACCTGTCAAAAGGAAAATGTTGTGTACATCTGTGACTTAACGTTTCCTTTCAGTGTGGGGACCTGGGGCTGGTGCTTCACTGTACCTCCAAGCCCCGAGCCGAGCAGAGAGTGCATTGGGTCCGCTGCTGCCACAGGCTCCTCTGGAGCTCTGGCAGAGCTGGGAGTAGTGCAGGAGTGAGCGGTTCTGGCTGGGGTTTGGCTTGAATCCATCCCTGAAGGAATTCCTGGAGCAGGGGAAAGGTGCCTCTCCCCTTGGCTGTCGCACGTTTTCCCTCCTCTCCTTGCAAATGGTGCTTTCAGGAGCTCCGGGGCGTCGCGTTCAATATTCTGGCTTCCCATCACAGTGAAGGAGGCATAATATCTCCAGATCAGTAGAAATACAGGAGATAGAAATGTTCAGTCTTCCATGTCTGTCCCGAGATCTCTTTACTGTACTCGGCTCTCCGCTGCTTGCTGGTCCTACTACTGCTGGGAATAAGCTGAGAAGGTGCTCTGAATATGGGTCGTGTGTGTCATATGAAGAGAAACTCCTTAAGAATTCCGATATGCACGTTAGAAAAATTGCTTAATAAACAGAGTTTAGGAAAGACACGAAATGGGCAGTGTTTGGAAAAAAGATTCAGAGCTTACTTCAGAGAAAATAAGTGGCTGAAGACTGTTTCAAGATTTATCTCGAAGACAGCTATGGATATTCTTCTTTTTAGATTATATATAAGAAAGAAAGGTAATTGGGACTTGGTTGCGTAAGGACCGATAAGGACAGAAATCTGCTCTCAGCACTGTGAGCCTGCAGACACGATCTGTTACAGGAGTGGTCCAAAACAGGCAGAGAGGCAAAACATGTACTTACGTGCACGATGCAGCTGCCGTGGGGAAAGCATATCGTTTTCCTTATCTGTCTTTAAATTGCTGCGGAATTCAATTGTATTAAAATACAGCGTTAGATGACTAATGTTAGTTTTTATCAGTGTGAAGCCTATGCTTTTATCACATTGTGTGGACTGGTGATAAGAATGCTAAGTAGCGCTGATAACGGTTTATCTTTCGGCAACGATTATTCATTAGGAAAGGAAATAGCTGAGTATATAGAGAGGAAACACTGCGCCGGCTCCTTTGGTATCGTTGACTCTTTACATATTGTCCTTCTGGGTGGATCCCGTGTGGTCACGGCAGTTGGCAGGACTCTGCAGGGGGAGGACACGTAGCCAGAGTCAAGGTCCCTGGCGCTCTGACGGGTGTCGTGTGTCCCACGTTGATGCGGGTGATTTGCAGCCCTTCCACAATGCGCTCAGTCGCAACAAGCAGCGAGTAACACACAACCAGCTGCAACGTTTCCGAGCCGGGTTTTGCAGGGCACAGAAAGCCTTGTGCTTTCTCTCGATAAGAGAATGAACTCCTGGGCACTGACTTCCAGTCCAATTTCTTTCCCAGACATCGTTGTCCCTTCCTTATCAGCTTCGGCTATGGGAAGACAGCTTGTGTTTCTCGACCACAGCCGTGTTTTGACAGGGCTCCTGGCGCTCTCTTGGCCCCTTCCTTGGCTCCCTTCTACTCCAAGCTTCCTTGGCCCCTTCGCCTTGCACCGTGACAGCTGAGCAGTTGCGCGGGTGACAGACAACGAACACTGAAATTGCTGTAGTTTTATCCGTATGGGCGCTCGAAAAGTCGTAAAACCGACTTATCACGAGTTGTTGTTGACAGCAAAAACCCCAAACGCAGGCAGGCAGCCCGAGAATAGGCTGGTTCTCGCCGAGGTGCTGCCGGTGCCGTGGTCCACGAGGTGCCGCTGCTGCACGTGAACGGGAACCGCGCTTGGCCCCGGTGAACCAGCATGTCGCAGACCGTGATTTCCCTGCGTCTGGCTGGTGGAAACACGTACCGGGGAGCAAGCTGGGAGGTGGTGAGAGCAGAAGGGCGTATTAAACCGAGATTTCCGCGATTTGTCCGGGAAGATGGCTGCCGGGACAGTGGTGGCGGTGGGGAGCAGGAGGAGCGATGCTCCTGGGAACACCGCTGCAGGAGGTGCCCCGCGGGGTGACCGTATGCTTCGGCCGGAGGAGCCGCTCGTAACTCGGCAGCACGAAATCCGTGTCTCTTTTGCCGGTGACGCTGTTTTGGTGACACAAGGAGGTGCGACGTCGCGACACCGCGAGATGTCAGGAAAGGACTTACCAAGCCCTTGGCTGGGAGGACCGGCAACCCGAAGGTCCCAAGGGACACTTAGAGATGGCACGTCGTGTCGGGGCTGCC
>NW_010131176.1:3785-4007 GCF_000699245.1 Pterocles gutturalis
TTTCTAGCCAGGGTCGGGGGAAGGGGGAAACGAAGAGGAGAGCGCTGCCGTCCTGTGCGATGAACGGCGTTGCTGGAAGGAGCCGCGGGGTGACGACGGGGCAGGTACTGAGCCTCTTGCTTTTGTTCGGCGTTTCCGACTGGGTTTCCGCCGCGATTCGCTATGCGATTCCCGAGGAGGCGCGGAGAGGCTCGGCGGGGGGGGAAGAGGGGGCGGGACCGG
>NW_010131176.1:4018-9619 GCF_000699245.1 Pterocles gutturalis
GGGTGGTGTCCGGTGGTAACAAGAAATACTTCGGGGTGGATCTAACGAGCGGCGCGCTGTTGGTGAGTGAGCGGATAGACCGGGAGGAGCTGTGCGGAGCAGTCTCTCCCTGCTCCCTCAGCTTTGAGATCGTGGTGGAAAACCCACTGGAGCTGTACAGCGGCGCCGTGGAGATCCAGGACATCAATGACAACGACCCGGTTTTTCCCAGCAGCCAGGCGAGGCTGGAAATCAGCGAGTCGGTGGCAGCCGGAGCTCGCTTCCCGCTAGAGAGCGCGCAAGACCCCGATGTGGGTATTAACTCTTTGCAGACCTACCAGCTCAGCGCTAACCCGCACTTTACACTCGACGTGCAGACGAGGGTGGATGGCAGCAAGTACGCGGAGCTGGTGCTAGAGAAGGAGCTGGACAGGGAGGAGCAACGGGAGCTGCACTTGGTCTTGACTGCGCTGGATGGAGGCAGCCCGCCACGGTCGGCCCACGTGCAGATCCACATTGACGTTGTGGATGCCAATGATAATGCCCCAGTCTTCAACCAGTCCACCTACAAGGCAAGCGTGAGGGAGAACACACCCAGCGGTACCCTGGTTGCCAGGATCAGTGCGTACGATCTGGATGATGGGCCAAATGGAGAAATCATCTATTCCTTCAGCAGCCACACACCTGCCAAGGTACGAGAACTGTTTGCTCTGGACTCTGACACAGGGGAGTTGAGGGTCAAAGGACAGCTGGACTATGAGGAAACAAAGCTGTATGAGATATACTTACAGGCTAAAGACAAGGGTGCCGTTCCTGGCGTGGCTCATTGCAAAGTGCTGGTGGAAGTCATCGATGTGAACGACAATGCTCCAGAGGTAACGGTGACTTCTGTGTACAGCCCTGTGCCTGAAGATGCAGCCCCAGGGACGGTTGTAGCTCTGCTGAGTGTAACAGACTTGGATTCCCATGACAATGGTCTGGTGAACTGCTTCATTTCCCCTGGGATCCCGTTCATGCTCAGCTCCTCCCTCAAAAATTACTACACATTGAAAACAAAAGCAGCTCTGGACCGGGAAAAGGAATCAGAGTACAACATCACTATCACAGCCAAGGACTCGGGCTCACCACCCTTGTCTGCAGTAAAACAGATCCTGGTGCGGGTGTCAGATGTCAACGACAATGCGCCCAAGTCTTCCCAGGATTCCTATGACGTGTACGTGCCAGAAAACAACATGCCTGGCATCCCCATCCTTAATGTGAGCGCCACAGACCCAGACCTTGGGCGTAACGCCCATCTCTCCTATACCCTCTTGCAGGGTGACACCACTGTAGGCCACCTCTTTTCCATCAACCGCGAGAATGGCACCCTCTACCTGCTGGCCTCCCTGGACCACGAGGACCAGGTGGAGTTCAGCATGATGGTGCAGGTCCAGGACAGTGGCTCTCCACCTCTGGCCACTAATGTCTCAGTCAGTGTGTTTGTCACTGACCTCAATGACAATGCCCCAACTGTGCTGTACCCTCACCCCAACACCACCGCCACCTATCCCAATGTGGTGGCACCAGGCACTCCTGCTGGGCACATGGTCACCAAGGTGGTGGCGGTGGACGCGGATGCAGGGTATAATGCCTGGATCTCCTATACCCTGTTGCAGGCCACTGACCCCAGTCTCTTCTCAGTTGGGCTGCACAGCGGGGAGATCTTCACGGCCCGCCAGCTCCAGGAGGATGACCCTCCCCAGCACATGCTAGTGATAGACCATGGGGACCCTGTGTTGTCCGCCAGTGCCACTGTCTCCATTTCTGTGGCTGAGGTGGTCAAGGAGGTGCTCACTGACTTCACTGATGTGGCACCTGCCAATGATCCCAGAAGGCATGTGACTTTCTATCTCATCCTGGCTGTGATTTTGGTGTCAGCAGCTTTCTTCATCACCATGTTGTCAGTGGGCATCTTCAAGTGCTACAAGTGGAGGCAGTCAAAGGAGCTGTTCAATAGCTCCAGGAGCACACTGTACAGGACACCAGGGCCCTTTCACCACATTGACGCTGTGCGGGGCGGCTTCACGCCACCCAACTTCTACCACCAGGTCTATCTCACCACGGATTCTCACCAGAGTGATCTCCTGTGTAAAAAGCCCTTCACTTCCAGCCCCCTGGGGAGTCGCCAGGGCACCATGAGGAATGGTGAGCCAGGGTTGTACCACCAGATTGTGGGCACTGCCAGCCGACTCCCCACACCTGCTGAGGTAAGGTAGCTCCTTCCTCGGCATGTCCCAGTGCCGGGCAGAGCTGTGGTTCACTTGTGCCATACACAGATGGTAGTGGATTTGGGCTGGGGGGAATATCCGGTTGTACCATGCCTCTGAGGAGCGGTTAGCTGTAGCCGAACAAGTCTTCTTCGGAGTCAAATGAACCAGCCTGAGTGTCGATGACATTTGCACTGTGGTGAGCAGGGTCAAGTGAGGCAGTTTGCTCACATTAGCGAACATGTATTTCGGATGTAGTTCTGGGTATGCCTTGCGTGAGTAACTGGTGGATGCTGAGGTCAGCTTACAATCACTTGCAAATCCTTGGCAGAAAGTTGTTGCTAATGATATTTCCTTTCCTTTGCAAAATGAGAGCCGAAGGGGGCACTTGTGGGGTCAGGCACTGGGAGGGGAACATATCCTCTCTGCGCCATGCCCCGGTGTGGGCGGAGGAGGTGGTGGTGCAAATGGGGCTGGGAGCCACCAGCTGCCACTGGGGGACCAGGGTGTCACTTCCCACGGTGTAGCGTGCAAAGCTGAATGACGATGCTGGTTCCTCCGTTTGCCAGACCACGTCCACAGAGCAGTCCCTCCCATCTGTGTCTCACCTCATGTTTGACTCCTGATGGCTCGGGTTTTGTTTCCATGGAAGTTTTGTGACGATGTTCGATTCTGGGTGTGGGGGGGTATGTGTGGGTTTGCAGACTACCCCAGCTGCTTGCAGGGCTCCACTGAGCTGGACGGTGGCTCTGAGCAGGATGGTGAGTCCTCCACCCAGGTGTTGTTTCAGCAACCTTATTACAAGCCCTGCACCATTCATAGTATGCTGTCTCTGGGTGATGTCTGATGTCCTGACCGAACACACTGCAGCCAGGAAGGCATTTGCGCATGGCAGGCAGCTTCTGTGCTTCTTCCCCGGTGGGAATTGTGCAGCTTAATTTGAGAGCTTTCAATTACAGGAACGCTTTGATCCTCAGAGGTGAGGCTGAGTAGTGGATCCAGCAGAAGGGTGGGGGGTGGATCTGATGGGTTTCCAAGGTGATTGGTGCTGGTGATATGTTCCTTCCTGGGAGGCTGTGAGTAGGAGCGACTGGTTCCTTGGACCAGAAGGAAGTGAGGTGCAGCGGAAGCTGTGCATGGGTGTGGGGCTGTGTGTGGCGCCTGCTCGCTGTGGCCGAATCACAGGCGGAGGCAGAAACCTCTCAGAATTATTTTTTCGTTTTTTTTTTTTTTTTTTTTTTTCCTCTTGTGTCACTGCTCAGACTCAGCACTTCTGATTTGTGGCAGGTGGGAATGGCTGCAGCAGCTGCAGGAGCAAGTGTTCCTCTGTATTGTGTGGGCTGTGCTACAGCCGGGGACAAGGATGTCCCCTCCACCAAAGGGTCCTTGGCAAGATGCCTCTGGGGGTGGGGGGCAGTAAATTATTTGAGAGTGGGAATGGCAGGAGGTGATAACAGGTAGGTGGTAAGCCTGAGTCTTATCCTGGCTCCCCCACCTACTCCCCGGTACTATGTTGGAAAGGCGCTGGCTTTCCAGCATAGTACTGGGGAGTAGGTGGGGAAAACCAGCTGGGCTGGCACTGGGCCCTGTATTTTCAGTCTTTGTGGTCAAAGAAGATCCAGCCCAATGCCACAGACCGTGTCAAGCCTGCAAAGGCTTTGCACCTCTTTGCTCTGCAGGGCAACAGCCAGACCCCCAAACCAATGCAGTAGGGACGGTGCTGGCCCCATCTGTGTCAGGTGGCATGTCCTGCCATGAGGGGTCCTGTCCTGGAGGATCTCCAGTGATCCCTCAGCTCCCTGGGTCAGCTGGGTCGGAGTCTTTCCACAGGGTGAGTGCTGGCCCTCTGGAATGAGGACATCTCCTTTTCCATCCTAGACACCCCATACCCTTCCTGCCTTGCCACCATCCCCATCCCAGGCTTTGGCAGACCCAAGCAACAGCAGGATCCCCCGTGTGAAGCCCATCCCTTGCTCCACCTCCTTGGTGACCAAGTCACCTCGGGACACCGAGCAGATTCTCCCAAGCCATGTGGGCTTCACAAGGGGCTTCTGCTGAGGCACCAGAGCAGCACCATTCCTAGGGGCGCAGCACCCTGTATTGCCAGCAGAAATGTCTGTCACACAGCTGTCACGTCCAGGGCCCTGCCTGGGATGGGGACAGGGCACATCCCAGGGTGAAGGTTACTGCAACAGCTTCCTGCTGGTGGCACCGTCGGAAGCCCTCGGGGAATGAGTAGGTCCAAGCAGGTATCGGTCTCTCGTATTTTCCTGTGCTGGCCCTTTAAGAATGCCTTCTCCTCTCCCCTGGAGCAGGCAGGAGGTGGGACCTGGGAGGTGTTCTGCACCAATTGTGAGGTTCCTTGCTCTGTCTCTCCATGACTGGCAGCAGGGTGGTCCCGCCCCATGGCAGGGAGGGGCTGCGGCGGGGTGGCGGGAGGCCCCTCGATGGCAGCACCTCCACTGTTTCTGTCCTCACCCAGAGGGATGGCATCCCTGTCACCGTCCCTTCCAGGCGTGGGTGCCCCCAGCCTCTCTCGCCCGTTCCTCCAGGTCGCACTGGTGCACAGGTGGTGGGGACCGGATGGTCCCTGGCAGGAGCTGGCTCCCCTGCCTGCCCCACCACTGGGGGCCCGAGCCCCACCCCCCTGTGGACCGGAGCCCCGCAGGGACTGCGTGGACCCAAGGGAGGTCAGGGTGGCACCAAGGACAGGACTCCAGGGCATGGCTGCACAAGGCTTCCGCAGGGATGTGATCCACACTAACACCCTGCAGCTTGCCACCATCCTCCGGGATAGGCAGAGGGGGAAATTACTGCTCCACTTCCCCCTTGGGGAGGCTGAGACCCCTGCTTTTGCCCCCCGGGAGGTTGCTTGGCTACAAAACTGTGCCCGCTACAGAATTTCAGTATGTGTGTCTGCCAGGGAGAAGGCTGGGGCCCCCTTCCCAGTCTGGTGTCCTGAGCTGATGTTGTGATCTGACCGTGGTCTAGTGGGCTTGTTGGCTGGCTCCATGCCTTTCCTTGTCCCAGGGTGGGACATGCTGATGGGTGCATGTGGGGAGTGATTGTGTTTCGGCTTTGAATGACTCACCCATCTCTGCCTTCCCACTTTCTGCCTCTGATACCCACAGGGGGCTGGCAGGGGTGGGTGTCCCTGTCTCAGTGCAAGGTCTCTTGGCTGATGGTGGTACTGGTGGCAGTGATGCCTTATTTATAGAGGCAATAATGGGGTGCAGGCAGCAGCCAAAGCATTCACTGGGGGAGAGAAAAGTGAAAAGAACCCCTGGCACCTCAGGGCTCTAATAAGCACCTTTTCATCAGGCATGAAAAGTCTTTTGGCCCGTGTTCATGGCAGCTGCCCTTTGTCTGTGGGCAC
>NW_010131176.1:9648-9898 GCF_000699245.1 Pterocles gutturalis
GCACACAGGGAGGGCTTGTACCTAGCTTCCAGGCTGCCAGGACGTGCAGTTTCCCTGCGAATGGGAAGTGAGCTGTGAGAGCAAGTGACTCAGGCTGGCAGAGGGGAGGCCGGGGGTGGCAGCCCCACTGATGCCAGGTCGGGTCCCTGCTCTCCACATCTCCAGGGAGTCACAGCTGGCCGAGAGGGGACGGAGCTCTCGGCCAATTGGGCGCTGATCTGAAGCGGGGTGGGGGGAGAAATCTCCTTCT
>NW_010131176.1:9943-11380 GCF_000699245.1 Pterocles gutturalis
CACCCCCTCTGCTCGGAGGCTGACAGCCGGAGCCGCAGCTTGCCGGAGCCCCGGAGCTGTTTTCCAAGCCGTGGAAGAGAGACCCAGGGATTTTTTCGCAGCTCCTCGGTGCCTGCTGCGTCCCGGGCCGCACACAAACGGACATGGAGAGTGTCAGCCTCCAGCGACCTGCCTGGAAATGGCAAGTACTGAGTTTGTTTTTGCTCTGCGGCTGGGGCTGGGTCTCTGGGCAGATCCGCTACTCGGTGGTTGAGGAGTCAGAGGTGGGAACTGTTGTGGGGAACGTGGCCCGGGACCTGGGCTTGAAGGTGGAGGAGCTGCCGGGTCGCAGGCTGCGCCTGGGCTCAGAGGAGAGCCTGCAACACTTTGCCGTTCGCCTGGACAGTGGTGCGCTTGTTGTGAGCCAGCAGCTGGACAGGGAGCGTCTGTGCGGAGCAGCTGCCAGCTGCGTGCTGTCAGTGCAGGTGGTGACAGAGAACCCCCTGCAGCTCTTCCGCCTGGAAGTGGAGATCCTGGACCTAAATGATAACTCCCCAAGCTTCCCCACCGCTCACCGCACCCTGCGCATAGCCGAATCTGCCACCGTGGCTGCGCGCTTTCCCCTGGAGAGCGCGCAGGACCCTGATGTGGGCACCAATGCCGTGGGCTCCTACCAGCTGAGCCCTAACTCCCACTTCTCCCTGGACGTCAAGCGGCAGCAGGATGGCAAACTCTTCCCAGAGCTGGTGCTGGAACGTGCCCTGGACCGGGAAGAACAGCCAGAACTGCAGCTGGTGCTGACCGCCAAAACGGACGGGGGGAGCCCAGCCCGCTCGGGCACGGCGCAGATAACAGTCCTGGTCCTGGATATCAATGACAACGCACCCACCTTTGACCGCAACATGTACAAGGTGCAAGTCCGGGAAAACACACCTGTGGGGGCCCTGCTCCTCCGGCTCAACGCATCTGACCCTGATGAGGGCCCCAATGGGGAGATGCAGTACTCTTTTGGGGTTCACACCTCTGACTTGGTCCGGAGGCTCTTTGCCCTGGATCCCCACAGTGGCGAGGTCCGGGTGAGTGGGGCCCTGGACTTTGAGGAATCACCTTTCTATGAAATCTACGTGCGAGCCCATGATGGTGGGGTCCCAGAGATGGAGGGCCACTGTGTGCTAAAGGTAGAAGTGGAGGATGCCAACGACAACCCCCCGGAGGTGCTGCTCAACCGGTGCCAGAAGACACCCCACCAGAGACTGTTGTGGGGCTATTCAACGTACGGGACCGAGACTCAGGGGTCAATGGGGATGTGAGCTTGGAGATCTCCCCCAATGTGCCTTTCACTGTCAGGTCCCTTCAGAACCACTTCTCCCTGGTCACCCAGGAGAGCCTGGACCGAGAGTCCACATCACAGTATGTAGTGGAGCTTATTGCCCGGGATGGTGGGTCTCCCACCCTCAC
>NW_010131176.1:11407-12561 GCF_000699245.1 Pterocles gutturalis
GAATGATAACCCCCCACGTTTCTTGCAGCCCTCCTACGATGCCTTCCTCCCAGAGAACAACCCGCCTGGCTCCCTGCTGTGCACTGTCTCTGCCTCGGACCCTGACGATGGGGATAATTCGCATCTTGTTTACTCCATAGAGAGCAGCCAAGTACAGGGTGCCCCCACCTCTTCCTTCGTCCACATCAACCCTGACAATGGCAATCTCTATGCTCAGCGCACCTTTGACTTCGAGCTGCTGCAGGTTCTGCCAGTCTCTGTGACTGTGCGAGACTCAGGGTCGCCACCACTCTATGCCAATGTTACTGTCTACATCTTTGTGCTGGACCAGAATGACCATCCTCCCACCATCCTGCACCCAGACAGCGACGGTGACATCCCATCACCCCAGAGGGTCCCGCTGTCCGCCCCACCGGGCTACCTGGTTACCAAGGTGACAGCAGTGGATGCAGATGCTGGGCACAATGCCTGGCTCTCATACCGACTACTGCCACAGTCCACCGACCCCTCCTTGTTCCAAGTGGCACTGTACACCGGGGAGGTGCGGACGGCACGTGCCCTCCAGGACACCGACATGGCAGTGCAGCAGCTCATTGTCCAGGTAACAGACAACGGCGACCCACCACTGTCCACCACTGTCACCATCCCTGTGGCCCTGGAGGAGGCAGCCTTGGAGGAGAGCTACAAGCCTCGGGATTTCCTGGCTGGTGCCAAGGAGAAGCCAGACCTGACCCTCTACCTGATCATCGCGCTGGCAGCTGTTAGCACCGTGGCTCTTGCCACTGTCACCCTCCTGGCCGCCCGGTGCCTCCGGCGCAGGGGTCGTGCCACCTTGCCCTGGTGCTGCTGCTGGCTCAGCGAGTCGCCCTCCCGGGACTTCTTCAAGCACTCCAGCCCCAAGCTCCAGCTCAGCTCCGACGGCACCCTTAAATACATGGAGGTCACCCTACGACCCACCGACTCCCAGTCCCAGTGCTACAGCACCTGCTTCTCCCCCGGCTCCGACCACCTTCCTGCGGCCTTGCCCGGCCCCCGCGACCCTACCGAGGGAAAGCGGGGCTTTCCTCTCCGCTACCGGTACGCTGCGGGACCCCGGCCAGGTGAGAGCCTCGGGGAAGGTGGTCCCGGCGCGGCGGTCGCCGGGGGCTCGGAGC
>NW_010131177.1:0-32918 GCF_000699245.1 Pterocles gutturalis
GCACGTAGCGGGAAAGACCCGTCCTTACCGTGAGTGAGTTTTAAACTGGGTTCTGTCAGGGCTCTGCTTTAAATAGTTAAAACTATTCGTGCTTGGATCGCTAGGGCTTCTTTTCTTTTCAAGCAGTGCGTCAGTCGGTTTCACCAAAGCTTTATTGTCACTGTCATATTGTTATTTCCATCCCGGTTTTCTTCGCGCTGCCTGGCGGGCCCGGCGCACGCAGTGAAATGGATGGACAGGTCTGAGCGGGGACAGAACTGAGGGCTTCCCGGTGCTTGTGCCGAGTGACTGCGGTATCAGTAATATTTTGTGTTGTGTTAGCAAACGTTTCTTGAGGTGGGGTGCAGGTGAAACTTACTCAAAACCAGGAGATTTTATAACTAAGCAATGTAACAATTTCTAAGCAGTTCAATAGAGCGTTTAAAACGGGAAACAATGATGCTTTTCTCTGGTTATATAAAGTGTCACCACAGATTAGCGAGATTCTTGGGTTTTTTCCATCCTCTCTCCAAATCCCTGAAGCTAAAATTACAGAGAAAGAAACCTGTTTTATTACCAAATAACTTGTTAATGTATTGAAGCTAGTTTGTGATTAGGGCTGTTGTTACAGACACTAAAAATGAAATTATTATTGTCTAGCCCACCTAGGTGAAAATCAAAAGACAAATATGATAAAGTATTTTGGGGATATTTTAGTTCAGCATATTTTTTCTCACCCTATTTGCCTCCAGTAAAATATTTGGTAAGCAATTTATGTTCTTACTCAAACATTAGTCAGATGCCCTTCTAAAACTTAGTGTTTTGCAAAACAGTCATAGGAATTGTCATGCTGTATTGGAACAGGGCTGTATTTCTCTGATAGCTGCTCATCCCAGGTCCTTTAAATGGCATACTTAGTGGGAGCATGTTATTTTGAAAAGTGCAAAGAAAAGCATATTTAAGAAAAACAGTGCATGAAAACACATGAGAAAATGTGGCTAATGGGGAGTTTCTCTCATAATCCCTAATAATTAGGTATGTGTTTGCACTCTGACATGGTGAGTGGTTTATCTCATGTTGGAAAACTCTCAATTACAGTTGCATAGTCCAGATGTTACTGGTAAAAATTACTGACTCATTTTTATGAATGCCAGCAAACTTTTGATAAAGATTTCCAGGTGTTGCTGTATGACAGTGTCTTTTCCTATCGTTTGATATTGTGCCCCCATAAAATAGTTGGCTTATACATTTTAGAGTATTACAATTTGTTTAAAAGTTTTGGACTTTGCAGAGTGAAAATTCATGTAGAATTCAATAGCTGCTATGTGTTAGTGCTTAAAAAAAGCGTCTATTTTTTTGTTTCTGTGCTTAAGGCAAAACCTGAACATCAGGAATAGTGGGAAAAAATTTCGGTAAATCATTTTGTAGGGTTTTTTCCCTAACTGGATCTTCAAATCAAAATACAATAACTCTTAATATTTTTAAGGCTCACTGTTAGTAGAAGAAACTCAAAACATTCTTATGCAATACTTTAGGTTTTATGTGTGATTTCTCAATTTTGTATTACTATTGTGACTTTAAAAGTTATCACCTAGGATTTGGAGAATGCACTGGTAAGTAATGGGAAAATATTAATGTCTATTACTAAACAGGATATTTTTCTTTTTTTTTTTTTTTTAAGTGAGTTAATGGATGGCTGAAAGTTGGTGTGACCATTGAGTTGCTGAAATGTTTTGCTGCTCGAGAGCCGTGAGGAGGTATGGCATGTTGCTGACCTAATTTACCTTTAGTGTATGTTTAAATGTTTGCTTAAGATTTGCATATATATAAAACTGGTTTGGTATTTTTGTTTAAGGCTTATTTCTTTGGCTTTCTCATCTTTACAGCTTGAAGCTTTCAACAGAGTATCCACAGTCAAAAATCCCCAAAAGCCATATGCTTGTCCTTGACTGAGATGTTAAAAAGGGTCTCAAGAAAAGGAGGGGTTTAAAAATAGCTTGATTATGAGAAAGTGGTACTCTAAATCTGAACATGATACCCAATATATTACTGCATTATTGAGTTTATTAAAGTTCAGTGTTTCAAAGTATGTTAATATATCTGTAATAATGAGCTTAATTTAACAAAGCTTTTCAGTGCCAAAGCTATAAGCCAAAATGTTAAACTTCAGAGAGATGTGAAGAAAAAGTAAAAAGAAAGCTGAAGGGAATTATGTAATCAATAAATTAAATCTAGCCTAGAGTGTGACTGCGTAATGTGTTCTAGTGGATATTGTGTTTCATATCTTTCATGATGTGGAGACAGCTGTCTTCGAAGTGGTTATGACCTTGATTTTAACATGAAGCCTTTCTCTCCTCTTCAAATCCGAGTGAAGCTCTTGGAACAATTCTTATTCCTTGTGAGCAAAGCCATAAGCATTTTTCTTGCATTTTCTCTCTCTAAATTAATTTTAATTAATTTGTTTTGTCACTTCACTTTAAGGATGCCTTTGAGTTGTCTTTCACCTTCAGTGAATGAATTCTTCCTTCTGTCACGCAGACTAATTTTGGCCTTTGAGCATTTCTCTTTTAAGCAAGTTCAAAATAGACTTTTGGCTGGAATCCTGAGCCTTCCTACTAGCATGACAGAGTTGTTGAGATACAAAACAAGGGAACTGAAGTTAACCATACTTGGCCACTTTTCTTGTACAATGCCAGATGGAAGTTTATGATTAATAAACTTGGATGTATGATTAATAGTTTCCAGGTATGTTTGAACTTTCTTGCCTAACTACTGGAAACGGCATGCAATGTAGCTTGAGAGTGGATGTGGGAAATGGTGTATAAATAAGGCGAAGAGAGAGCTGATCTTACTTCCTCCTAGCAGCTGGGTTTAGGAGGATGTGGGCTTCTTGAATGGCTGTTAATCAAAACTGATATCAGATAAGTAGGTGGTTAATTTACTGGGTTTTTTTCCCTTTGCTGGAAAGAATTTCTTTGCTTTTTACTGCTTTGTGTCTACTTGAGACAAAAAAAAAAAAAATTACTGCTACTTTTTTCCCTCAGCTAGATAACTATTTTGGTGTTTCTGGATCCAAAATGGTAAAGCATATGACCAAGTGGACTTTCATACAGTGTGCTTTGCTTCCTTTCTTGCCAGGTCAGGTGAAGGCTTTTTCCTGCTTCACTGAGCCACTCTGACCTGTTCTTGTCATTGAGAGCTTTTGCTCTGTATAAAAACATGATATTGCTCTGGTGCTTCACCATCTCCTGCTATTTTGAGTATGATCATGGGCTACAGTGATGACTAGTCTTAGAGGCTGTCTCAGATGCAGCCGGCAAGGAGGTAGCAGGGTTTTCCAGTAATACATTTTGTCTTTTTTTTTAATCTTCTGTTTAAACCATATGCATGAAAATTGTCGTAACAGTTTGAAATTCCATCAGTCATCTTACATTACAGATTTTCTGTTCCACTTTTCTACAAATATGTCTCCTGTTTTCAGCAAGCTGACTTTTAGGAGCTACTAATTAAATATTTGCCTACCTCTTCAGCAGAAAATATTAGGTTTAGTGCTTTCATGTTTCCTATTGAAGAGCTGGAAAGGTTGACAGGAAAAAGGTAAAGTAAGAGTCGTTGCATCTGCTTGACAACTCAACTATTGTCATTTACTGTTTGCCAAAATGAAAAATACTGCTTATTGTCTGAGTGCAAATTTGTGGATTTTGGGGATTTTTAAAAATTAATTAAAGCAGTTTGGAAATAGCCTCACATGTTTCTGTGTCCAGGATAGTTATTTGGTCTAGGACACTGAAAAAAATAGGTCTTAGTGAAACAGTCTTGCTTACTATTATTTATAAAGTTATTAGCTTTATGTGTATTGGAACCAGCTTTGCTTCCAGTCTGCCATATATTTTCCTGTTTGGGGCTTGCCGTTTGAGTGAATGATACTGTGAGGAGTGAAACAGCATTGTGTTCCTTAACAGAGCAGAATCCCTACCCTTCTGAGTTGCTAACTAAAATTAACGTTAATCCCAGAGAAAATGTTTGGCCTGTTGAATTTGTTAGCCTGTGAAATCAGCTAAAGGAGAAATCTGTTACTAAATATTGACCAAATGGCACTTTGATATCACTTTTATATATACTATCATTTGGTAATTAGTTTGTTAACCTGAGTATCAGCTTTGAGCTATGGCAGGAGATTTTGGTGGTCTTTAAATCAGAACTTGTTTTTCCTTTCATTTCAGTCTCCTGTTACACAAGTGTGTTCTTTGCAGAACTGTTGTTTAATTTATACATAATTGAAGGTATTCCATCTTTCATACTTTCTGAACTTCCTAGAACTTCTTCAACTTAACTTTTGTGATCTTAGATGAAACAATCTTCTTTTCCTAGCACTGAAATTCCTTTCAGTCCTGTTTTCTTCTCTTTCAGTGAAGATCGAAGGGCAAAACGTACTGTCTTTTTACATGATGATATCTTCTATAAGAGTATGTTTGGGAAAGTAGATTAACATTTTTTAAAATAACCACACATATGTGGACCTCAGAAACTAATGCAGAAAATCTTTTGATTGAATTGTGATTATTATTTGTGGTGGGTTGACGCTAGCTGCTAGACCCTAGGTGCCCACCAAAGCCCCTCTGTCACTCCCCTCCTCAGACAGACAGGGGAGAGAAGATATAACAAAAGGCTCATGGGTCGAGATAAGGGCAGGGAGAGATCACTCGCCAATTACTGTCACAGGCAAAAACAAAGTTGACTTGGGGGGAAAAAGAATTTAATTTATTGCCAATCAAATTACAGTAGGGTAATAAGAAAATGAAAACAAATCTTAACATGTCTTCGCCCTGCCCCTCCCTTCTTCCTGGGCTCAAAGGCTTTGCTCCCAGTTTCTCTGCCTCCTCCCTGCCAGCAGCGCAGGGGGTTGCAGTCAGTTCATCACACATTTTCTCTGCTGCTCCTCACTCCTGGCTCTCTTCCCTTGCTCCAGCGTGGGCTTCTCTATCTCTATGGGCTCTCAGGTCCTGCCAGGAGCCTGCTCCAGCATGGGCTCTCCAGAGGGTCACAGCCTCCTTTGCGTGCAGACACCTGCTCCAGCATGGGGTCCTAACATGGGTTGCAGGTGTATCTCTGCTCCACTATCAACCTCCATGGCTGCAGGGGCACAGCTGCCTCATCATGGTCTTTACCACGGGCTGCAGGGGAATCTCTGCTCAGGTGCCTGGAGCACCTCATCCCCCTCCTTCTTCACTGACCTTGGTGTCTGCAGAATTGTTTCTCTCACATATTCTCACTCCTCTCTTCTGACCGCTCCTGCTGTTACACAGGTTTTTTTCCTCCATCTTAAACCATTGCTGATGGCCTCAGCCTTGCCCAGCAGCAGATCCATCTTGGAGCCAACTGGCACTGGCTCTACTGGACATGGGGGAAGCTTCTAGCAGCTTCTTACAGAAGCTCTCCCTGTAGCCCCCCACTACCAAAACCTTGTCGTGCAAACCCAATGCATTATTCCTGGGTAAAATTTAATACTTTTGGCACTGCTTGAAAAATAGTGGATTTGGCTTTTTAATTTAGAGGTTCAAAAGTATGTAAGGGTTGGCTTTTAAAAGCAGCTTCAGCAGTAGCTAAGAAAAAATACCACTAAAGCCAGTCATTGTCATTCAGACTAGCTGACTGGGGAATTTTTATTTGAGCCTGCTTTGAGAAAGTAGAATAAAAAGTTATTGTACTTATTTACATGTCTTTAATCAACCATTAGCATCCACCATCTATCAAACCTGTTGGATTTACTCCATATGAATACAGCTTTGCAGGTCCCAGGGGGAAAAATCCAGCACTCAGACTTGCGATACCAGTTTTAAATTACTATACTTACACTTACTGTGAGTGTTTATTCCATTCTGTCACATTCTAATGTAATTTATATCAGTTTGTCATTTTGTTGATTGCATCGTACATAAACATTTTATACTTTATTAGGTTATGTCTGGAGAAGATATTGGTACAGTGCATTCTTCAGTCAAGAACTTTGTCAGGAGCTGATGCCATCAATGCTCTCAGACCTTTCTATTTTGCTGTGCATCCAGATTTCTTTGGCCAGCATCCTAAAGAGAGGGTAAAAATCTTTCCATGTGCTTTCTTTGTAAATGTGTTATATATATCAAGGATGGAAGTTTTCTGGTTTTCCTGCTGTCAGAGAAACAAAACATCCATTTTTAATTTAGTCATATTTTCTGTTTAATTTTTATAAAGTACTGAATCCTTCCAGTCTAACTTATAATACATGTTACTTGCTTTATCACTTTGAAATGCTGTGCATTATATTTGAATCAATGTATTTCTTTAAGCTTGAAAGCCTTAACTTTTTTTTTGAATGTACAAGAATGTACATGGTACGATTTATTCATGCAAGCGAATAGTTCCTTTATGCTGAGAATGTGAACTATATCATTACTTGTTAAGAGCAGCTGGCAGTTTGTAAAAACAAATTCTGCATGTAAGATTAAAAAGGTTTAGATGAAAACTGGACAAATTAATAATGTCTGGTTTTTTTCTTTGATTAAACAGGAAGTAAATGAAAACTCTCTGAAGAGGTTAAATGGCTACTTGGAAAATCTACAGAAGCCAGGATTTCGCTCCTTTAAGCCAACTCAGCTTACTTTTTATGTAAGAGAAAGAGAACCAAACTCTTCTAATGTTCAAGAATCCTTCAGTGCTTCAGGTGCTTTTATATTGTGCAGAACATATCTTCCTGTATTTAAATTCTGTCAGCCTTATGCAGCCATAATGACTTTTCAACTGAACAAAATCCTGTCAAACCATGAGAAGATGTAGTAGATTGGACAGCTAAGACCATTCCAAGTAATTACACATCTTAACCTTTAAAAAGCATTGAAAGAATGAGAAATTACTAAGTTGAAGTAAAGTTACAGTATGAGGAAGGAACAACACAAGTTGATGTAAATTGTTTTTTTCTGCTTTTAATACTGGTGTCATGTTTAACTGGAACAACCGTTGGGTTTTTGCAGAAAATGTATAGTACACAATATCAGTGCGCTTGTAGGATCAGTAGGAACTTATTCTGTGAGCAGAAGTTGTATCATATCTGGTGCTTTAAATTACCACGTTGTCTCTTAGCTTTGGGACTACAGAAAATATTGCCAAGTTGGGAATATTGGTTTTGATTCATTTTATTCTGCATATTTGTCTCTGATGTACCAATATGTCTTATCTGACAGATGAGTTTTATATTCTCTATCGTGCTAGTCAAAACTCTTGAGCAAATTGTGAAAGACCCTAGTGCTAGAAAACAAAATAGTGGTGTTATGTCCAGTCTACTTAAAATAACAGTTGAACTGGCAGTTGTGTTCTGCTCTTGAGTCTTAATACTTGCTTGCTTTCTAACAGGGTAGTTAGGCCCAGTAGCTAGGTGATTGGACTTAGTTTTAGCCAGTGTGCAAGTGTAATGTTTTGTTCTGAAGCTTCTGTTTGTAGCCCATGAAGAGCTGTTGTAGTACTGCATTTCTACAGTAAAGTATATCCTAAGCGATGATCAGGAATAATGTGAAATGTGTAGAGCTGTTGGACAAAACCGCCACTGCCAAAGCAAAAGCATCCTTTTTTGGGTTATGCATCTGTGGTGAGGTTTCCAATTTGTCCAATGATTCAGATAGTTAAAACAGCTCTGTTTATATTTTTGGTCACATAACAGTTTTAAATGTTGAACTGCACTCGAATTTTGCAGTGAGTATAGAAATAAAAATATAATAATTTCCAACTATGTACACCTTGTTTGAATGCTTCTAAGATGAGAGAAATAAGAATGCACTTACAATACTTGTAATTAAGTAATACTAATTTTGTGGGACTTGTATTTTATAGGGTTTCGAGCAGTCAGTTTTACATTACATACTAGGGATCTCCTGAGCACAGTATTAGATATTCTCAACTCCTGCAGTTTATCTACGGAGCATGTTCAAAGTTTGAATGTGAATGCTCAGCCCCACAACGAAGCAAAAAGTGCACTGAACAGACCTATCAAATGGGATAAGACTTATTATTCATTTACTGGATTCAAGGATCCTGAGGAGGAACTAGAACAAGCCCAGAGAGTGGAAACAACTTTAATGTATGTAAGGCTTTTATTCAACTGATATTTTGTAACCTAAATTGGTCTTATTCTAATGTGGATTTTTTTTTTAAAAGGCAGTCAGTAAACATCCTGAACAATACAAAACTTTTTTGTCTAACATGTAATTCTGTCACATTTTTTTTAATAATTAAAGAGAGTTCAGATGAGCTCCTGGCATAACTAGCATGCCAGCTAAGCCAAAGCATTTTTGTCTCTTTGCCAGCATTCATGTTTGGTCAATCTTGTTTTGGTTTATTTAGTTTTCCAGTTTGTTGGAATATTGGTGGTGATTCAGAAGGAGGCAGAGGTTCTACTTACTCCAAATAGCACCTTACATCTTACAGAACTGCTGTAACACAAAACTATGAAGCTATTAACTTTATTGTTAATATTTAATTACAACATTCTGTTGGGGGTGGGGAGAGACAATACATGAAAATTAGGGTTAGAATGTTTATATTTGCCAGATATCTTAGTGTTGTGTTTCTGATTTGTTGTTCAGTTTACCAACATTAATATTTAAATTGAGGCAATTATAAATACTGAACTTGAATTAAATGCAGCATGTTGTGTATTAGAAGTTGGTTGTTTATTAACTCTGTGTGCTCATTTTGGGGAAGGATGAAAAATACTGACTTGAGAAACTTTTTGTAACAGTAAGACTTAGGTGCTATTTGAAATAAACGCAGAACTGTGGTGGCAGTATCTTTGGAGGACAGAATACCCATCATCCTGCCTAGCACCTCGCAAATAAATCTACTATAATATTTGCTACTGTGAAACACTTAACTGAGGTTTAAGGTAGAATATATTTTTACTTATTTTTACACACTTACAGGAAATGCAACGAATGGTTACATACTAACGGTCTGGTTTTTATACCTACCATGTGGCATTGGGCCTCTCACTTCTGAGATGGAATTTTTTCACTTAAATACAGTATGCAAATAGAAGTATTTGTTTGTAAAAATAAGAGTATGAAAATAAATGTATGCTGTGAACAAAGGCTCAGTCTCTTTTAAGAGTAGCTTTTTCCTAGAAATTGAATGATTATTTATTGAAAGTTTTAGATAAGCTCAACCAGTCATGTTCACCTGGTTGTGATTATTGACAAAAGAACTGTAAAACTTAAACCTGTTTAATCTGTGTTCATCCCAGCTCTGTAAGAATACCTCACTTGGCCCTTTAGTACCAACTCCCTTATTTGACAGTCTGTTCTGATCACCTTGGTCATTTGCTTGGGGTTTTTTAAAGACAGACATGCAAACTTCTTTCATTTAAGCACTAAGTTCTGAAGCTGCCCCCCCCCGGCAAAATCACACTAATTGCTTCTCTACACCTTTCACACCTTTCAGAGTCTTACAGTTGTAATGCTGTCAGTGTCTTCTGGTTCAATTTGATTCCCTAGTCCCCCTGAAAACATTAAGTAACAGGTTTCCCTTTTTGGGTATCTTAAGGTGAAGTATTTAGCAATTTCAGTTTCTGTCCTCTACTTAAAAAAAACCAAAAAAATCCCTTTATCTGGTAACTTGAAGTAAAACATTAATGTTAACAGTAAGAATTCAGTTGTACTGTTTGCATGAAAGATAGTACAGAGTACTTCTACTGTTGTGGGTTTTTTCTCTTTCTCATTCAGATCCTGGCTAGATGATAATGAAGCAGGTGCAGTAAAAAAGCTGAAAAGGAGTTTGCCACTTAGAAAAGAACTAGAACGTTTAAAATTTGAACTCTCTCATCAACTCCAGCTCTCGGATATCAGGTAATAAATTAGATCAGTTGGACTTTCATTAAGATGGTCAGAGCAGGGAAGTGTTATGTAATACTGTGCCATGAGCTTTAAAGGCTTATTCCAAACCAGCTGTATTTCATATATGTAAGTGTTATTGCACTCAGTAATATTTTTCCAGAAGAGTTCTACTGGGACAGAAGTTCCCTGTTACAATCTGCTTAAAAAAGCCTAGTATTTGTAACTAATAACATAGGCTCCAGCTGAGGCAAACACATAAGCACTTGAAATACGACCTGTGCGTATGCATTAGTTTGGGTGTTTTGCTGGATAAAATGGCTCTTCCTGAATTCAGGTGAGTATCTATGAAGGTAACTAGATTGGCAGTGAAATGCAGCTTTGCAATGATACATATCAACATCCTATAAAGGCTTGATAAAAATGTTCTTTCCAGTGTCTTGTTTTCCACGCTCCAGAGAAGGAGGAGGCTTGCTTGAAAGGGCTGGGTGCAGTTGGTGACCTTGATTCTTCAGAATATTTTTCAGAAAATAATTTATAATTCTTTTTTGAATATTGTCCCTTCAAATGAAGATGTTCTGAGGTGGGATATTCAGGATGGGAAAATGGCAGTGAGGGTATTCAATAATGGGGAAAATAGACTTTGGGGGATTATTTCAAGGGCTAGTCTGTTAAATTCTCCTTTTAACCACAAAAGAGAGAGATGGAGCTTCTGAAGTCATGCTTTTGGTCCTTTTCCCCCGTGAAAGAGCTTGGCTTCCTTTAAGCGGAAGCCAGTTTTTGTGAACACAATTTCTAATCCTCTGCAACTGCACTGTGGTGGTTTGTTTGTTTGTAAGTTTCTGAAACAGTCTTCAGTATTAACTGTGTAGGTTTGTTTTTATTCATGGCTTATATTTATTTTTTTTATAGTTTATGCTTTTAAAATAAACCAAAACTATTGTGTTCCGTGAAGAGTTATTAACCTTCCAAGAGCTGTATTACCATAATTCTGAAAAGAATGTGTCAGGAATCTGACAAGCAGGTATCTTAATAAGAAACTATTACTTGTGTACTACTGCTGCAGCCTCACACCAGTGTTCAGAGGTTTGAAAATAATGGGGTCATTAGCTTTATTCCATGTATAAGTTTAGGACAACTGAGGAAGAGGTAGGATCTGTAAGGCACCTTTTTACCTTCCTGCCTGGTGCTACTGAAAGGAAAGTGATATTGCCAGGTAACAATAAATAGTTATTAGAATTACTTGCATTATAATAGATCAAATTGCCTCAAGTGCTGTGGCATAGTCCCATTTTCTGCCTACCAGAGTGGCTTTTTGCCAGTTAGATTTCCATAAACAAGATTATGTGGGTTGACCCCAGCCAGCAGCTGAGCATCCACACAGCCACTCACTCATATACCCCCAGCGGGATGGGAGGAAGAGAATAGGGAAAAGCAAGAAAACTCATGGATCAAGGTGGAAGTTTTAATAGGTGAAGTGAAACAAAGTTGTGTGTTCAAGCAAAACAAAAGGAGAAATTAGTCCACTACTCCATGTTGGCAGGCAGATGTTTACCTGCTTCTGGAAGGCAGGGCCTTGGCATGTGTAGTGGTTGCTTGGGAAGACAAATGCCATAATTATGTGGGTCCCCCCTTTTTCATCCTTTCCCACAGCATTTATTGCTGACCATGATGTCATATGCTCTGGAATATATATCCCTTTGGTCAGTTGCAGTCAGCTGTCATGGCTGTGTCCTTTCCCAGCTTCTTGCCCACCCTAGCCTACTCACTGATGGCAGTGGAGTTTGGGGGGCAGGGAAGAGAAAACCTGGACACTGCATCAGCACTGCACAGTAGCCAAGAGATTGGTGTGTTATCAACACTATTTTACTAAAAAATCCAAAACACAGCAGTGCTGTGAAGAAAATTAACTCCATCCCAGCCATACCAGTACAGTAAGGGATTGGTAATTTCCCATTATGACACAATTTTATATCAGCTATAAGTTTGTAAAAGAATTGTAATTTTTCAATACGCTGGGGCAACTTTACAATTTAAATCCTTTTTGAAATTTAATTAATAGTGTGTCTGATCTGTCTGTGATGGAAGAGATGTCAAAATGACGTAATACCTGGCTGCTATATGGTTTAACATATATTAATAGATGCAAAAATTATTCCACTGTAAAATATGATTATACATAGGAACTTATAATGGGAATCAAATGTTTGTTGGGCTAGGAAGTGAAAAGGGGAAAAAAAGACAACATCCTTATATACAGTATTTGCTTCTCTAGACAAACATTACACAATGTACAAACAGAAACAGAGTGCCACGTGACTGAACCAAATCCTGATCTGTCTGTTGCTATTTACTTGCTAACCCCCTTATTATGGGGGGAGAGCTTTCCAAGTTCTGTTCTGTCTACCAGGTTTTATATTTATTTTTGCTATATCTGGGTTTATTCTTTTTTTTTTTTTTTTGGCTCTCACTTTACCAGAGATTGTAAAACTTTATTTAGGCTTTTATGTGTTCAATTAGCATATGACATGGACAGCTTTTCAGTGGGCCTTTGCATTTATTACTCTTGAAGTGTTAATGTTTGAGTTGGTTCTGTGTTTTTTTAATAATGCTGAGAATTAAATGCTTTCAGTTGTATTTTTTATTTAGGTGGCAGAGAAGCTGGGGTGTGGCTCACCGCTGTAGCCAACTACACAGTCTAGGTCGCTTAGTCCAGCAGGGACCTGAAGTATTAAAGAATGTTAAAGGTATTTCTGTTGCTTATTTCATATATCCTAATATGGTATTGATTCAAAGATGAGCATGAGTCTTCTGTGACAAGGGAGCTCTAGTGCTTTTCATGAGTGCTTTTGATAACTGCAAAAAAACCTGCCAGGTTTACTGAAAAGCTGGTGAGAACTTAGAATTTAAACTACTGAGTATTTTTTAAAGTGACCTTTCCATGCAGTGTATTTTCTACACTCAGCTTCTATTTTACGTCTTAATAAATGCAAACTGAGTGGGTTGAAGGCACTAGACTTACTACTAACAGTGAAAGTAAAAAATCCAAACTGAATCTCTGAAGGGTGGTGGTAGATGGTAGGTAGATTCAAGACAAAAATGCTGGTAGCTCTCTGAAGAGCCAGTATAAGGAGAACCTAGTAGAATACTTTTAAAATTGTATTGTCTTCTGTTATCATGCGTGTTCCATAAAATACTTATATTGAAGTCTGTTATCTTCTCAGGAAAGAAAAAAATATTCTGTAAATCTGGCATACCATTTTTCTCATACAGCTGTTTGACCTGTGGCAGTAGCTGTTTGCTCTAATTGTAACTCCACATTTTATGCCTGTCTGTAGATATTCAGTTTTGAGTGGCTTTTATTTGAAGGTTCACTTAATCCTTTGTCAAAAGACAGAGTGGATAGGACAATAAGTAGTAGTTTTAAATTGTATCGGGTTTCAAATTAGTTTCTTTACCTAAGCATGCTAAGGATTTAAAGCACTTGAAAAGTCTCCCTTGTGAACCTGTTGCAGTCTCCATCTTTGAAGATCTTTAATAATATACTGGACAAATACCTGTCAGTAATTTTGCAGGTTCAGTTAATCTTGCCTTGGAGTACAAAGATGCCTTAAAGTCAGTGTTGTTTTTTCTTAATAATCTTGGAAAACTGATTTCTGAGAGCAGAACCTTCTATTTAAGCCTTGTCTTGCAGATTAATACATCCCACTGAAGACTTTTGTGGAAGCTTATTTTGATAAGTAGCTGTGCTTTTACCCTAAAGAATTCTTGAGAATCTTTGTACTTCACTTTAGATTAAGAAAAAGAAAAAAAAAAAAACCAAAACAAAAACAACCCACACTCAGACTGAAAACTGATTTGGCCTCCCAAAAAATAAACCTAGCATTATCCTTCTATGTTGTCTCTACTCTTTCTTAAAAAACCAAAACAAAACAAAAAACCAAAGCAAAAATACCTAACGTGAAGGTGCTTCTCACAGCTTGCATATTGTAGACAGTTCTGTGGAAGTAGTGTTGAATGGCTCTGCTAATAGTTCTTTGACCAACCCTCACCTTCTTGATATATACTTTAAGCATATAGCATATATTTCCTAGTGTACACGTGATTTGTCCAGATTCTTTGGCTATGCTGTCTGATAAGATTTTCTCTTACTATAAAAGTAATCTTTTGAAGAAAAAAAGTCCAGTTAACTAAAAATCTGTCACATTTTAACATGGAGAAGGCAAATCCTAGGTAAGGTTTGTATGAGAGAAATTCTTGAACTGGAGTTTTCAAGAATCACTCTTTCAAATTTTGAGAATAACAAAAGCACCTACTCATGTGTGTGATGTAGAAATATGTTGCTTGTGACATGTTAGTAGCATATTTAAGCCTTAAGTAACTGTGGGAATAATTGCAATAACTCAAATTAGTAAAGATCTTTGTTTGATCTTTAGGGCGCACAGTGGTATTTACGGACCGTTCAGGTATGAGTGCAGCAGGCCACATAATGCTGGGGACCATGGATGTTCACCACCACTGGACCAAAGTAAGATTTCAAAGTAAATTTTAATGCCTCTTGTTACTACATCCCTTTTTTAAACTATAACCAAAATATTAATTGGTGTAGATAACTGATGAGTCATTTAAAGCAAACATGTTTAAAATAACTGTGTACCCTACATTCTAAATTTGATGCTGTGATATACTGCTACTAACAACAATCATTGTCAGATCTTTACTGCTGCTTTCACTAACAAATCAGTCATATCCCTGATTAGATATAAAGAAAACTAATTTGTTATGCAGTGTTCCAGCCTATGCAAAGAGCACTGGCAGAATATTTCATTATCCGTAAAGAACTCATTCCCATGAAGAATTTCAGATTTTTATTCAGATTTTTTGTAAAAATGGGACTTAAAGGGAGTTGTGAAGTGGTAATTTCAGTAAATGTCTGCTAACCAACCCTGTGAATCCACTTCGTTCTTTTAGGCAGATAATGTGGATTTTGCAGAAATTTATCTTTAGTGACTATGCAAATTCTGCTGTTGCTTGTGTAAAGTTCAGAGTTGATAAGCTTTCTGGCATCCTGAATGATAAAGTATTATATGCAAAGGGCCACAAATAACATATGTAGTGATATCAGCATGTCACTTAAGGAAATTTTCTTGAATCTTGGTTGCTGAAATATTGATAGGTCTATCAAAAAATATTTCTTTGTAAAGGATTTAATTGGTGGACTTTCGTAGTTGTGAATTTCACTTGGCTAGAATATCAGAATATTCTGTTTCTGTATTCCAATCAATTAATACTCTGAAAATCTAGTGCTCAGTCCAAAGCTTTCCCTGGTGGTTGTTTGAATTTTTGCTTATGTGTTTCACTGAGGGAGAAAACAAACCATGGTTTGTTAATCTAGATGATTTACAAAAGCTTAAACTGAGAAACCAGAATTTAATGCAAAACTTTCTACTCTGAGATTTGTAAGTATTCATAGGCATTGGGATAAAAATGTTCTTCTGATTAATACTAAGATACCACTTTCCCTTGAAAAGGGAAATGCTTCCTCTCTCTAACTTTTGCCAGGGGGTTTCTGAAGGGGTCATATATCTGCATAAAGTATTGTACAGATCAGACAATGTGTAGAGTTAGTTGTGGTGGTGATATTTTCTTTGGAGGACAGAGGAGAGAGGTATGTATTTGAACCTGAAAATGGGGCTTTTTATTTTCAAATGCGCTGAAGATCATGTTAGGTGATACACAGAAAAAGTCAGTGAAAATCTTTGTAAGGTTGGTTAGCAGCTTGCTTTTTAAATAGTAGAATTTTTGTCCAATTCTAACCCATTTTAGAAAGCAGTCTTAAGTGCTAGTACTTCTGTTACTATTAGCAAAAGGACGCAGTAGAATAATGTCCAAGTCAGTCTGTAGAATGCTTAGTCAGAGCATTTAGAGGATTTTTGCAGTTTTTCTCTATAACAAATGGAAATGCTGAACCAGTGGATTTTATTGTGCTAAAAGCTGCTCTGATTCTACTACTGTCTTGACTTTCTAAAGACATTATTCTGAAATCACTTGACTTGTTCCAGCAGCAGTATTTTTTTTTTCCTGTGGAAAACTGTTCTAGTAATAACTGGGTATACAGTAAGTAGTGCCTATTACTGCAGGCTCTCCTTTTTCACTTGTAACTCTGTTCCAGCCTTCTCCCTATCATACCTTCTGTGTCTCAACTTACAAGTCTGATCACTTCTTAACTTTTTCTGATACAGATTTTATAAATTTAGAGGTGTGGTACCGTCCTCCTTTCTCCTCCCTTCAGATTCAAGACAAGCTAGGTCGTCACCCAAACCTTTGGAAATAACGAGTTCCAGCAGCAGAGACTCTCTTCTTTTTTGAGAATGGGTATAAATTAGGCTGGCAAAACCACTTTTGATTGCATGTGGAATAGCTCTACCACTACAACTGTAGTGATTTTATATAGGCCTCAGATTATAATTTTTTTTGATCGACTATTAGTTTCTGTATATATAAAGGACATCCATCAATCTTGTTACGACCTCTTAGTGCCTTTATAGGATAAACACTGAAAATACTTATGAGCTTATTCCGTTATATCTTGCCCCAGAATATATATACTTTATGATTTTTGGTATTCTTTGATTATTTTTTTTCCCCTTGGGTTCCACATTTGCGTTGTTAAGTGCCTCTTCTTTTGTAGTTTCTTGTTATTTTTTTCATTTCTTAAAATCAAGTTATATGCTTTGTGACATAGGAAATGTTTGTGTATATGCACAGCTTTTTGAGAGATTGCCAAATTATTATAAACTTCAAAAAAGGCTACTGTTCTTAGAAGATCGGATAAGCCAACTTCTGGGAGGCATACAAGTAATATATATTGAAGAACTGCAACCTCTGTTGACTCTAGAAGAGTACTACGAGACTCTGGACTCTTTCTATAATAAATTACGTGACAGTAGACTACTTTTTCATCCTCGCAGTCTACGAGGCTTGCAAATGATTCTGGAAAGGTAGGTATTTGCAGGAAAGGTTTATTCCTTTTAGAGCTTTTACTGCTTTGGGGTTGTTTTTGTTACTCTGATTATTGTTCTCACCAAGAAGAAAACTAATATAATCTCAAATTTTCCTTATCTTTTTGTGTCTAAAGGTTTTAAGTGCCTTTTTATGGGTTAAGGAGGAGTCAGATTGAAGAAAATCTTCATATTTCATTCAAGTTAGAATCAGAGTTCTATCTTTATCTTAGTGTTGTGTGGGGTTAAATACAAAGTTTTATGTTCTCAGGTCAACACTCAGCTGTGTATGATGGTGCTGCTGTTTATATTTTTTTAGTATTGTCAGCAGAGTTGCTTTTGAAATGTAATTTTAGAAAAGCTTTATGTACGATGCTTCTGTATTCTTGTGACCCAAACTTGATTCATTTTTACCAGTTATTCTGATTGTGTTTAATTAATATTATTTTATCTTTGTTCTGAAAGTAGTTAATTGTAAATACTTGAGTAAAAACAAAGAATATGTTGGGTTTTATTTCCATCATGTTTCATTAGTGACAGATATGCACCAAGCTTACATGAATTTGGACACTTTATGATCCCAACAGTCTGTGATCCAGCAACTCTTCAATGGTTTATTTTTGCCAAAGCACAGGAAGCAAGAGAGAATCTGAAAAGAAAGGAAGAGTAAGTGTTTATATGACTACACTTAGCTCACGAAAATCTTTGCATGTCATATGTTTTATTTGAAGGAGGAGGAGTACTTTGAAGAATGTATTCATGTTCTTTTGGTGGAAAAAAAACTTGTGTTTATGAAATAAACTTTACCTGTCAGCTTTGCCAAGCTAAAAATTTCAGTGTTCAGCGAACACAGTCAGTTGTTAGAAAATTCCCATCCTTTGCCTTGTAGAAACAGTTGTACTTTATTCAGAAATAAGATCTTTGCTTAAAAGACAAAATTATGTAATTTTTTTTACAATTACTTCCCCAAAGGAGAGGTGGGGTTTTTTTTAAGGAAGAGGCCATTTTATTGAATAAGAAAAGCAACAAACTTCTATTAACGTTACTAACATTGTGACAAGAAAATTGTCAAATCTAAACTAAAAATAACTGAGACTGACTGGAAAATTATTATTTCTAGTTTTTTGTCAGTTAGGTGAGGAAAGGATTAGTTAGCACCTAGTGAGGGTAAGAAAAAAAATGGGAGTAGAATTATGAGAGAAAAACTTCCTTGATACTCTTTCACAGATGCAAGCGCCATGAGAGAGGTTACAATAGTGATTCATAGTACCTTACTTAATACTAAGTCCATGACTTGTGATATCCAGCAGAACTGTAAATTTTGTTCTTGACCTTGTATGTGTCTTTGAGGATTAAGAGGATGAAGGAGAGATACTGGTTTTATTTTCAATAAAGTACTATGATAGGTTAACTGGATGGTACTGTCCTTCTAGACGTTGTTACTACAAGTTTATTTTTCTGCTTTGGAAAGCTTTTAATAAATTGTTGAAATCACACTGTCATGAGTGTATGTGTGATGTATATATACATCCAGATATTTTTTTGTGAAGGTTATTTTACAGCCTGAGTCTTACTGAAGGCTTTATGGTTTTAGCTCTGTTAAGATCTGATTACTTCGAAGGATGTATTTTGGAGATGGACTTCGGTAAAACATTGAGGTTTGTTGGAATTTTTCCATAACCCTAGTCCAGCTTTGAAGTTATTTTATCAATATAATTACTGCTGGATAGCCTTCTGTGTAGCTGTCCATATGTGACAGCTGGGAAAGTATTGTCTGTAAAGGTTGGGAGGGATGTTGTAGCAAATGCATGTATTTGCATCCGAGTAACTCGCTCTCCAAAAAATCTCACACTAATCCAGGAAAAATGTCATCTTCAGGCTAGCAGTGAAAGAATTATGGGACTCCCCTCAGAGTACAAGCAGCTGTGTTGTAAGAATGTAAGGGTCAAGCTAAATATCTCTGCTCTTCTGTGTGCTGATGATTGCTGGTTTATATAAAATAATAAAGAACAATTATACTGGGTCATATTGAACATATGTCCCATCATCTGTTAGCTTGAAGAAAGGCTGTATGAGTGGGGCAAAAAATGTGGTGGGTTTTTTTACTCTGTACTTCTTCACAGTTTCTGACTGCACTTAGGAAAATACTTGAAGCTGGAAACATTATCTCATCTTAACAGTGTTCAGCAAATCTTCTTTTTTTCCCCCCCCTATTTATTCGCTACTTTTTGAGCCAATTTGCACATTGTGGCTCCAAAATGTCCCATGGCAGCAAATTGCACAGTTGAATTACATATAGCATGTGTATATGAAGGAAGGAAGAAGCGTCCTTTGTTCTATAGACGCATGGCCTGATCATTTAATTTGGCGTTCTCTTGCTCTTATGCTGTAGGAAATACAGAACAGTCATTCTGTATTTATCACCTCTCTGGGGTTTTTTTGTGGGTATGTCATACTTCCCCTTAGTTGTCTTTTTACTGATGTTGAAAACTCCTATTCCACTTATTGCTTCCTTGAACAGAACCCATTCTGTACTTCTGATTTTCCTTTGCCTCCTGTGGTTGTTAAAGGGGCCCTGAGATAAAGGAAAATATTCTGAGATGTACTGGATTTACTTTGCACGTGCAGATGAATGTTTTACATGCAGTAAACAGTATAGCATAGCTGGAATTCTCTATGCCCTGATACACTGGGGAGTTCAAACGCTGCTGCTCTAGAAAATGGTCTTGTCTGTGTGGATAATGTCAGTCATCTTCTAATGCTAGTTTTAGTATTCATCTAGTTCTCCTTCCCTTGCTTTTGTACAAGTATCAGTTTTGTGGTGGAGGTGTAAGCCTCCTTGTGGAAGTGACTGAAAGTAAACCTGCAGTTCTCACTATGTGCAGCTATCTTTATATCCTTCAAGGGAGCCTGAGGTTTCACAGAACAAGAAAGCTTGATGCTCAGGTATTGGAGACTGTGCTCAGGAAGGTGGTGCAGATAACGGTCAGTAGAGAGGGCATGCTCGCTCCAGGTTAACTCACTGGCTCAGTTCAGCCCTGACTGCCAGAGCTGGGCTGGGCTCGGCTCTTACAGAGCAATATGAATGCCTCAGCACAGCATAGTTCCATGCAAGTGCATGGAGATCCCAAACTGAGCTCTGGAGAGTGGTGTTGAGCCCCTACAGTAGCGTTTTCACATGAGTCGAATAGTCTCAGTAGCTGTGACCATGCTTAGCTTGAGAAGGTTCATGTCCCAGCAGCTCTGCAAATGTGCCGCTGCTTTGTAACTCCTCCCCTGTTTAGCACAGGGTCTGTGTTCTAGGGCAGCAATGGTGCTGTTTCTATAACTAAGCTGGATTGGGAAGAAATATAGCTATATTAATCTGGCAATTGCCTGAGCTAGTAAGGCTCACCGAACCTGGACTGTGTCTGCATCAGATGATCCACAGTTCTAGTGAGTCTTAATTAATTCTGCACATTAACTTTATTTCTGAGGAGTCTGAGTTTGCCATGTGGTGTCTTACCACTTTGTCTGGGGTGAGTGGAAAAAATAATGTGCAAGCTATTAATTCCTTATTCCAAGTACTTCCTGCAAGTAGTAAGTTACTAACACATCTAATATGCATCAGGTGACTGCAGCTGTCATCCATTGTTTTTGATGACATGCTGAGTACTGGTCTTAGTTCAGATGACAGAGTAGTTACTAACATGATTTTATTCTTAAAGCTTACACTTTCAAGGCTATTTAGGTAATTCCATCCCTTAGATTAAAAATGGAGCCTTGTAGGATTTTTATTTTGGTATTTTTCCCCATTATCTTATGAGCAAAAAAATGTCATGGTGCAGGCTCTCAAATGTAACTCTGCATAGGCATGCTGTTGCCCATAGTCATGGAAGCATGTTCAGTCTAGCCTCTGAGGTAGACAGGGGTATCAACCTGCACCAAAATCTCAGCTGCACCGTAGCTGTACATGAAGTAACACCTTTGTTTATGTTCATATAACCTACAAATAGACTTATTTGACCTTTTTTTAAAAGAGATTATGTTCTAATTTTGTCACTGTATGTCTTCATTTGCTAGGATGATGATTACAGAAAAAGAGCTAATCGATACTTCCACTGAAAAATTTTCTTTGGATCGACTGTATAAGGAACCCAGTGTTTCCAGTGCGCAGATGATAGATTGTTGCAAGCGGCTGCTAGAAGAATCGTTGCCATACTTACAAGGCATGCACCTTTGCATTTCACATTTCTACTCTGTGCTGCAGGATGGAGACCTGTGTATACCTTGGAACTGGAAAAACTGAGGACATATCTGATAATCAGATGAATTGTTTATTTTCTGTAAGAGGCTATAAATATGAAAGTTTTTAAGAGTAAATTATTTAAATCTGTATTTTGATACTAGTATGCAACCTGCAAATTTTCTTCTAACTGCTGCTCAAAAAGGATCAGAGTCCTAGACAGTTTGCACAATGCGCAATATTGACGGTTCTGGGAAAGACATCTGTACATTCTTCATACTACTGTAGGAGTCCTAGTGTATGGTAGCAGTTGTGAAACTGCATTTTTTGTAGTGATTTATGAAAATACATTAAATTTCAAGTCTGCAAAAATGTGCATGTGTATTTTTAATATATATGAGTATTGACAGATATAGTACCCTCTTAAACGAAGAGGGTACTACTCAAACAAGGCATCATATGTTATCTTAAGGGGTTAATGGAATGCAAAAGTTGAGTACATAAGTTATCTGATGTCAATATTGGCATTTCATATTGCTGCCTGTTACTGAATTAAAAAAAAAAAAGACAAGGGAAAAAACATCAGAGTATTTCTACTTTGCAGAAGAAAGCAGTCCATTAACTTGGTCTGTACAGTAGAGTGTCATATACTGGTCCAATATTGTTGCCTTAGAATTTCAAAGTATGCCAGTTGTAATGTCTGCAGTTACTTTAAAGGAGATGTCATTCTCTTTTTGTTTTCTGGCATTTGCTCCATAAATGCAATCCTCTTTACATACACTGTAACAGATTGCAAATCCCATTGACAACACTTAAAACCTGAGTAGTTTAATGTGACATCTAAGGAAAGGAAGCATTGGTTTGTGTGGGATTGTCTGCAAGAGTAAGTACCTCTCAGTGAGAGCAAGGATCTTTACTGGTACTTTATTCCTTGAAAGACATGAAATAAAGTGTGAATGTATGTCAACACTTTTTCATTGTGATATATGCCAAGATGCGTTTTGTATTTGGGTTACTACTTTGCAAAATATAATTTGAGAAGAACCAACTGCTTAATGTTTCTGGACTTGAATTCACCTATAACAACTGGTAAAAAAGGAATTGTTAAATGCTTACTTGCCTTGTATTTATATTTGCACTGAGCAGATAAATTGTTGTGGTTCTCTGTTTTCTCCTGTTGAAAGGCTAGGTGTCAAGTTGTTTTATTATGTTACCAAACTTAAAAACCCCTATTGTGATCTCAAACGTGTCAATTTTAAAACATTGAGACAGAAGCTGGGACTTTCTCAGGCCTTTAATTTGGCTGAATTACTAGGAATTCCTGTATAAGTGCTGAAGATCAGTTGATAGTTTCTTCTGAGTAGTTAACTTCCATTGCAGATTACTTCCCCTCGCTCCAGCTAGCACTGACCATAGTGTCCATGTCCCAGCTGTGCTAAGCAAGTGAGCCAGTCCTGTCAGTGGCAGCCTGGCAATATTCCCTGTAACAGCCCTTGGAAAGTAGAATGTCTTCAGGAGTAGAAGGTGAGTGTAGTAATTTTTTTCTTCTTGCTTAAATTGAAGACCTGTGAGGGATCATTCAGGCAAAAAGCAGCTGTTCCATATGAATGTAGAGGAGATAAAAGTCTGAGGGAAGGTGAGCAGACTCGATCAAGAGCCTTGTGATTGTGTGAGAACTGATGCTATCATCACAGAAAGCAGTGACTAGACCTAGGGCCCTTTTCTTTGCAGTGTAGAGAAGACTGGAACTGGCTGGAGGAGGAGACGTAAGCTGTGAAGAACCCTTATGAAACAGAGCGTGGGATGTTTCTGAAAGTGAAAAGGGGCAGTGAAGACCGCAGCCTGGAATTGGGGATAGGAGTAGGCAAGGGCAGGCAGGAGGGAACAGGACCGAGTTGAAATGTGGGAGCAGTGGAAATAGTTGCTGTTAGGCACCTCCACTCTGGGAGAGAGCTGAAGAGTCTCAGTGTTCCTTCTAACGGGGAAGTAGCCAAAATCCTCTGGCCAAATGTGTCAGCCCTCTGAGCGGCATGGCAGCCTGCTCTTCTGATGGTTACCCCACCATCAGCTGGGGTCTTGGGTCTGTTCCAGTACTACTGCTATCCCACCAGAGAGGTGCTCAGCTCAGGTGCCGTAGGGGTAGTCCTTCCATTTTCTGTTAGGTTTTGTTTTCCTTTGTTTTTTTCCTGAGTTCCGAAAGAGATGCACATCAAAATCTCTGAAACTGCTCAAAAGTTGAGCAATATAAAAATGAAGGTCACATATATACTTCAGTAATTCAGCATGGTAAAGTCTGACCCTCAATAGAGTTATTTTGCTGTTCCCATAAATCAGATTTACGGCAGAAAATACTGGCCTCCCAACATTTTATTAGCATATTTGGAAAAGCAGTGGAAAAACCAAACAGGCAAACTTAATGTGCTTGTTATAGGTATGTATTTTTGACAACTTTGACCAATTTTGAACAGTCCCAAAAGTAACAGAAAATTGTCCATTTAGGTAGCTGTGTATGGGATATATCTTTCGGAATTATATTTTGCTTTCTGACATTTTAGTGAGGTAGGAAAAAAAAGCCTCTGAAAGCCTTTTATCACAATGCAGAGTGGAAATAAATGATTTGAAACTTTTAAACTGGGCAGAACACTCAAATTCTGTTCAACAGTGTGCAATCAGCTCATTGTAGAAATAGATTTGAAGGAATATTAACATCTACTGTAGTTTTATTTGGTACAGAATTTCTGCTTGCTCTGTGGCCAAAACCAAATACATGCTTGGTATAAAGTTTCAAGAAGTGTTCCCTTTAAAAACAAATCCTAATATTAAATTAGGTGGAGTTGGTGTCTTGCCGTTTTAATCATTATTGTTTGGCTTAGATTTGAGTTTTTCTTCTCCTGTTTAGAAATTTGCAATAAACATTTGAAAGATGATTAAGAATCTCTACCAGTGATCAAAGACTTGACACATGTGCTGGTCATCCGTCATGATTCAATAAACCGTGATGCCCAGATCATGTCATTCAGCCTCTCAGAGCAGTTTAGTATTTTAGTGCAGCTGCCAGAGGGAAATTCAATGCTAGATTCAATGCTAGAATAGAGGTGATGGGGACTTCAGACAAAATGTATCATGTTAACGAGTTATTTTGATGCTACTTAATACTGTGACCTTGAGAAGCACATGTTGGCAAACAGCAATTTCCATTTTGTCAGGTGTCAGCATAATGTTTTACAGTATCGGTTCTGTATGAATTCCAGTGTTACGGGCTCCTGCCTCTATTTTAACAGTTTTATATGTGATTTTTATTCTTAGAGCTGTATGACAAAATGCCCATTTTGTCATTGTTCTTTTGGCTGTCAACTGCTGTGATACAGTCTCAGCGACTAATAGGCTTGTATTCATGTTTTGTAAGACATTCAAAATGTTGATAATTAATCTTGAGAAAGACTTAAAATGGGAAAATCCTCCAGGAGATTGGAGCTGATATATCAAAGCATATCCAAAATTCACCAGAAGTTTTCACAGAGAACATAAATCTCATATAGTTTATGTGCATTACAGCTAAAAAAAACTTTTGGAGGAAACTGTGAAATTTTAAAGCTTAGTAATATAAAGTTATTTTTTTGAGAATATATTGTATTTTTCTGAACAGGGTTATCTTTGTGATTCTTCCGACATACGTATGTACTGTATGTGTGTAGTACATGTATGCAAAGATGAGACTTTTGTAATATTTCTTTATAAGCTTCTTTATACAGATTTGCAACAGACTAGGGCAATTTAAAAATAAAAATAAAAAAAAGAGGCAGCCTAGCTGAGAAAAAGAAAACATGCAGTAAAATTTCTAATTTAACAAGTTCAGAGATGGAGGTCATGTTTTTCTGTTGCATATAAACTATGAGATTAGAAGCTGTGATCTTGATTCTGTGCATGAAAAAAATGTTTAGGTTTCTCCTGGGAAGGCCCTGTTAAAACTACAGTGTGTGCTGAAGTAACAGAAAAACAATCTTGTTTTTTCCTTTTCAGCTACGTACTCCTCACTTGATTGCTTAAATGCTGAATAATTTAGTACCTTATTTTTGCTAAATCCTCTGATGGGGTGCTGTGTGTCTAAGTAGCCAGACTGATTGATTATGATCTCAATGATGTCTTTAAAGCAAAAAAGCTTTTGAAGATATTTTGTTTGGTAGAGCTGAAATTTCATATTTTCTTGATGGCTTTTATATCCTGAAAGTATCTTTTCTGTGATCTTCTATTTCCGTAGCTTTTGACTATTGTGTAGCTCTATATTTTAGCAAGTTTATGTATTTTTTTAACCCTTTTGCTTTTCCTAATGCTTTTACCAAAAGAACAAAGGTTTAAATTGGCTTCATCTATGCTGTGGACTGTGCTAACTACAGACCACCAAAATTTGCCTTAAATTGAGCTGCTTAACTTCCTTGTAAATTTCTCTTGGATTTTAACAGGGAATAAGATTTCGTAAAAGTGAGAGTGGCCAAATTTTTTTGCCAAAGGTAATGGCTGCAATGACAACATGAAATGGTGTTTATCGTCATGTTTGGATAAAAAGAGCAGGCTTATAATGTTCTTCTTGATCTACTTCCAACATGTCTCCCTAGGTGCTCAGGAGAACAAAAGGCAATTTGATGTAGGTTAAGATAACAGTCAGTCTTAATTTCTTTTCACTATTTCTCTTTAATCATCTCCTTGTCTTTTGTTTGTTGTATGTTGTAGGGGCACAGTTGAGCAGTCAGCTAATGCCTGTGGTAGCTGCGTTCACCCTCTCTCTGTAATAGGATATTCTGGGACCATTCACTGAAAGCAGCAATCAGATGAGAACCTGATGTCCTCCTCCAAGACTGCTCTGTGATCTGGTGGCCACAGTTCAAGATCAAGGCGTTTCCTTGATACTGCTGTGTCCAACCCCCACAGTATTTTACCCATCAGTTTGTCATGCTTCTGGGAACTTCTCGTTCTGGGTTGGTTTTTTTTAATGTGATGTTTCAAGTTCATTAAGTCAGTGGGTCATAGTTGTAGACTGAGTTTTTGAATCCTGCTTGTGTTACAATCCAGGAGCATAAGTAACTCCCATTTTCAGCTCACATTGATTTCAGACAGTCCATCGAGCTATGGCTGTAACTTCTACACAATCACACGATGCTCAAAAAAAACCCCAAAAAGTAAGAGTAAACACAATTGTCTCTCTCTAAATACAAAGTCCCTCAATTTCACACTTAATTAAAATTACTAAAAGTACTTAACAAGAAGCACTACATCTAACTTTAATTTTATTTCTCTTTCTGGTCTGCAGCCACAGCAGCATTGTACAGGGTCCACGTGATTTGGTCTCACCCCGGTAGCAGAGATACGCAAAGGTGACGTTGGCTGGGGGAAGCAGAGTTACCAAGGCTGAGTCAATGCTGTCTTCATCAGGACTGCCTCCCCAGGGGAGGACATTCAATTACAGCAGACTCTGGTGGGATGGCCTGAGGAGCCCTACTCATTTGAAAAACAAAACAAACAAGAAAAAAACCCCACCAAAACAAATCAAGAAGAAAACAACCACTGAAAAACTAAAAAACACAAAAAAACCCCAAACTAACCAACAAAACAAAAAACCTCCACAAAAATGAAAGTGAGGAATGGCCTTTCTGAAACTGCTACCTGGTTTTCTACCAGCGTTGAGGGTGTGACAGCTTGTGGTGTTAGAAGCCAATTCTCTGGTGAAGTTTTGCACATTTCAAATAATAGAAGATTTCCTGGAGGATGATGCAGCCGTCTTCAAAACGGACAATCCCTCTAGCCAGGTGATATTTAAACACAGGGCTACTGGTGTATTGCACGATCAGATGCATGTTCTTCTGTTTAATTTGTGAGCTTGTGAGACTTTTCTCCAAAGGTCACAAAGCATTAATCTAAATGTGACTAACTAGTTCACAAAGGTTTCTGCAATAGGGAATCTTGTCTTGGTCAGTATTTGAATGATGCCTGGAATAGCTGGGTCTCTTACACTTTGTATTACCACCAAAAAAATCAAATTAATTAATCAGAATTTAAAAGTGTGTGGTTGCAAATGTTTTTTTCACTGCTCAGATCTTTGCTGTCGCAGTATGACTTGAGGAAAAATAAGCAGTGCTGTAAATCAGGGGATGTACATGCATGCTGGCTTTAGCCAGAAATGTGTACTGAACCCCAAGTTTCCTTGTCTTGGTTTTGAAATGGTGAAAAGTGGGTGGGACAAAAGGCCCTGCAGGACTGAACCCCTCCTAGCCAAAGTCATGACTTAAATGAAAAAAAATATATATGTATCTGTCCTGGGATAGGAGAGGGTGAGCGAGTGGCTGCATCGTGTTGTACTGCCTACTGTGTTAAAACCATGACAATGTATCTCGCTTCATTCCATCTTCACTGGGTGTGGAAACCATAACGAATCTTCTGGCAAGAACCACATTTCATCTACAATTTGTGCTCTGGTCTAAAAGTAAGGAAAAGGAACAACAAGGTTTAGGATTGCTATAGCTTTGGGCTGACAGTTTTGCCCACCTCCTTCCTAATGCAGTTTGTTATGGCCAGTACTGAACGGCAGATCTTGAGAGCAGGTTCCAGCTGAGATTTCTAGGTATAACTTAGTAGCATATCACTGCCTGGGTGGCCAGTCCTTTTGAGTCCTTACTGCCTTTGCAGGTATCTTCAGATCTCTTCAACAAGTCCTAGCAGACCTTCTCAGCCCACAGGTCTCTCTTGGAAGCCTTGAAACTTAATTATGTCTTAATTTCAAAAATCACTTGTGAAAAGATACTCTCTCATTCAAGTAAAGCTGTATAAGGCTTTATAGTGAGGCTTGTATTGTGAGTGAAATACCTCTGCATAGCTGGCTGGCACTAAAAGTTTATTTCAGAGAAAAGGACTGCTGTTCTGGCTAGGTGTGCGTGTCCTGAATTTCTCCTTCATCAGGTTATTCTTGATGGGTACAAATGATGGACTGGTTTATTCGAAATGTCTGTGTTCAAAAGTGGTTAAGAAGAAAGCGTGAAGGGATTGGGTGTTGAGCATGTCTCTCTTTTCATCCTTCCTCTCCTCCATTTTTCATCTCACGCACTAGTGCTGCTGGGCAAAGGCTTCTCCATCTTGAGTGAACATGCACCCACTGGCTGCGATGGTGGCAAAGAGGTTGTCGAGCAATTACAAACCAGGGTTTCCAAAACTGCTTTCTGCTTCTGATTAAATCAAAGGTTCACTGGATACAGCCTGTCACTCTGTGTCTTCAACCCCCACCCTCCATCATAGTGTCACAAAAGGTACTTGACTCTGCCTGCATTTAAATATGTCCTACTCTGCTGCTTCTCTCAGTGGTAGTCTGTAGAGATTCTGTAGAAATACTGTTAGCCGTGGCACAGGATATTTGATAACTCCTCTGTTCTTTTTTTGTTTTAAGGTTTGTGCTGTTGTGTCATTCTTCATTGTTACCTTGTTTTATTATGTTCGTTTATTCCTAAGATAAACCAGCCTTTCTTGGGGACAGAGGTAGTATTTGGTGGAACAATATTATGGAGTGATTAATGGAAGCCCAGGTGCAATTAGCAGTTACTTGAAATGGGCTGGATTTCCTAATGATTACTTTGTTCTGTACAAATTTATTTTGCAGACAACATTATACTGAATTCTTCTTGGATAATGAATTTGTGAAACATTTTCAGCATCACCCTGAGGCACTAGCAGAAATTGCCTCCTTGTTGACCACATAAGGTGACTAAAATGGACATGATCTTGCATGATCTTAGAGAGAAAAAAGTCACCGTGTAAGTGAGGAGAACTGTGCTGGAGAATTTGAGCATTATTGTCATGGTGCATTATTAAAATCATGGAATATGTCTTTATGTTAAGAGGCATGGACAAATTATATGTGAAAAACAAATAGGAGCAGCTGTAAACTCTCCTAATGTTTCCCTTTCTGCTTTATTAGTTATAACCTGGGTAGCAGGAGGTTTACAACCTTGGGATTATTCTTTATACGATGAGCATATTTTGAGTGAAATTTTGTGTCCCATAACTTTAACCATAGCATGTGTTATTAAAAATTAATTTAATGGTCCTCTAGGATCCAACTCTGGAGGTAGCAAACAAGCATCTTGGTTATATATTGTCTTCAATTATTCATTAGGAGCTATGGGGGTTTTCTAGAACATCTCTCTAGTGAAGCTCAACGCTGTTCTCATAATGCCAGCAACATAGCTCTGCTTCTTAGTTTAACAAAAATGGACATGATTTCCCTGTTGGGTTTCTCTGTTTGAACTGTGTAATATTTTATCACATTTAATTAAGTTTATTACAAACATGACTTGGTATGAGAAAAATCCTGGTGGTGAGGCTAAAGCATCATTTAGTTTTGAATGGACATTTTGCCAACAAGAATTTTAATATGTCACTACATGTTTGAGCATAGTAAATAGTTTAACACAAAAATTACACAGGATCTGTGTGGATAATTTTCTTGTGCACTAGAGCCATTTTCTCAGAAGTTTGCACTCCTGATACGTTTCTTCTATCTTCAATGTTGTTCTAGTTTGGACTTTGTAGTTGTTGCCAGTTCTTTTCTTTTGTTGTTTTAAAGCAAACCTGTTTTCCTCAAAGAAACTGCTTAATTATGGAGCTGCCAGTGCTGCATCCTTGCTCTGGGAAAGGATCTCATTCCACCCCATGCCCCAGATGTACAGTTGCACAAATGTACAAGGGTCCATGGGAAGGGTGTATCTGGGAAAATGTCATCAGTTTGAGAGCCAGAGTTGAATTCAGGGTAGTTAAAACAGTTTAACTTCTTGTGTGGATACTTGTTCCACTATTTCATTTTCTTTTTTGTTGTTGTTCTTTTTTGTTATTTCCTTAAACATATATTCTTACCCATAACTAAACTAAAGGAAGTATATTAACTGTTCCAGAAGTGAGTTCCCAGTGGAGAATTACAGCAGAGTTACTGTAAGTTATATGTGTGCTTATAATGCTATCACTTTTGTGATGACAAGCCCTTGTGTGGCTTCAGTGATGCTGTTTCTGATTTACACTGTAGCTGATGTGTGTTAAAATATTTCCCCATTCCTAAAGGATTGCACTGGAGTTCAGCGTTTCTTTGGTCCCTGTTGGATGCTTTGCATCCAGCAATCCCTGTTCAAACAACAGTGCACCAAGTGTTCTGATTTCTTTTTGTAGATTTTTGATTCCTCCTATGAATAGATCAAATGTGACTTTTCCCTCCCACTGCAAGAAGGTTCAGAAGAGAAAACTGTACCACAAACTTCACCCCAGCAAACTCGCTCTGCAAAGGCAGGCGCTCTCAGTGGAAACCTTGGCAGTCACTTGGCTATGTTTTCATCACGCAGAGATGTGGCTTTCCTGCAGGATTCCTCTTGGAGAAAGGTCCTGGCCACTTGTGTTCCCAGTGATGTGCTGCTTCTGTGGCAGAAGAGCTCACAACGGCTGAACACTGAACCCAGCCCTTTCCCTGTGTGTCTGCTCTGGGTATTTGATCGCTGATACCTCCACAGCCACAGCCCTGCTCCTTTCCCAGTAGCATATGTGTGACCTGGAGGGTGAGTGACTGGTGACACTGGTGCAGTCCTGAGGGGTGCAGATCAGCCACTGTCTTCATGGATGCAAAGGGAGGGGGGGGGTCAGTGGCATGGTGCAGCCTCCCTGGCAGGCGGAGGGGACCCTGAGCTGCTGAAGGTGACGCTGGTGTGATTCCTGCTTAACTTGCTCAGGTGGATTTGCTGGCAGAAGCTCTGGATTTCTGGACCCATATTTTCTTTGATAAGCCAGAGTCATATTGGTATGGTGCAAGACACCCCTTGCCCCCACCGCCTCCCAGGTTCATCTTTTTAAATTGGGAAGGAGTTTTTAATCTTCCTGGCCAGACTCTTGTCCCTTCCAGCTTTAGAAATGTTCCTGCCCCTTGTATAGGGGCACTTATCACCTCCTGGGATAGTGAATGTCCTGCTAATGATAGTTCCTGGACTTGCTTTACCTGTCACTAGTTCATTAACCCATTTTGAGATAAAAACATCATTTTTAGACCCTGAGGAGTATCCAAATTACTGCTTTTCCACACACACATTTTGCACATTTGCCTTTGTATTCCAGGCATGCAAGAATACGCGTGTATCTATTTGCTAATCGTACCTGACAAAGCCATGCCCTGTCACTCCAGGGGAGGAAAGCTGCCCAGCAGTCCCTGTGGGGACAACAGGGCACAGGTTTAGTGAACACCGTGGCCAGTCCCCATGTGTACCCTGCTTATGATTCATGTCCAGACCTTCTGATTTTTAAGACAGCTGGATCCTCTGCTGAATTTCCAGCAAATGAAAGATGAGTGAAGATGTTATAGGATAGGGCAGCTCAGAACAGCTCAGCAGGCTCCAGCCCAGAGCTGGAGGGAAGGGCTGTGAGTATGTGGGCTGCGCTGGGACCATGGGCGCCACAGTCCTCCTTCCCTGGCACCACCTCTGTTCTTGCTGCAAGGAGAAGGTTTTGATGATCCTTCAGTCTGGTCCTTGTGGGAGGAGATCCATGTGTTTCATCGGATTTCCCAGTCTCCATCATTTCTGCCGACTGCTGGGCTCAGCATGAGGCAGCATCTGAAGGACCTGTTGATCTGTGCAAAAAGATCAAGAGAGCAAAGGCGTTGCCGGCGGTTTCTGACCATTATTGAGGTTATGAGCTCTGGGGAGAAACAGGTAAGGATCGGAGTCTGTCTGCAGGACTTGTGGAATGCTCAGCGAAAGGAAAGCATTTCAGTTGTCCCTGCAGCGGTTTGTTTGCAGGTCCCATTCAGACAGCCTGGCTGTGAGGGACAGTGCTACTCACTAGTCTTGTCGGTCATCTGCAATATCGGATGCTACATCTGATGTTAACATTTGCTGCTGCTGAGGGTCACAGGCCAGCGATACCTGGTTAGCCCAAGAGCCCAGGGACCTGCAGTGAGCAGGTATGTCTTGTGGGGGCAAGGGGCTAGCTGGTGCGAAACCCCATCCCCAGACCTGGGGCTCCCCACATGGGGGAAAAATGCTCTCCTTTGCGGAGAGCCACGAGAGCTGGAGGCTGCCTGGAGATGGGGCGAGGGCCACCACAGGCAGTGAGCACAGCAGTGAGTACAGCAGGGCTGAGGCAGCTGCCAGCAGGAGGACTGGAGGCAGCTCCTGTGCACCACGGTGTGTGGGCAGGAGAGCTGCAGCCCTGAGGAAGCCGAGGGCTGTGGACTAGCGCCAGTCCCCTGCTCAGGTGATCTGGGGCACGTGGGGTGGCCGGGCTCCTCCTGCTCGCCTCTTGTAAAAGCCATATGTCAGTCTCCTGGAAACACTCCTTATAATGGAAATGCTTAGGTTTGGTACAGGATAACTATGAGAATTGTAGTCATCCTGGTATGGAGGGGTCACACTGAAAAGCCCACACAGTCCCTGCCAGCCTGAGGCTGCCCCAAGCTTTGGGATGGGGCTGCTTGTTGGGCAGAGGGGGGTGAGCAGGGTCCCCTTATTTGCCCACACTTTGTCTCCATAGCTTTGCGTTATCTCCAGGCCTTACAGGTTGCTTCTCCTTCCTAAGGGCAGTGATAGCCAGCAAGCAGCATCCCTAAGGTGCTATCAGTGGAGGACGAACAAGTTCCAGAGAAAGCATGTTGCAGCAGCAAAGCTGGCGGTACAGACCCCACCACGCTTCTTCACTGCCCATCAGGCACCTCTCAGGATGGACTGAATACACCACCTCTCCACCATTGCCATGGGCTGCCCTCCTCGAACGCAAGGCAGCAGCTCCCCAGGGCACAGCACTGTGCTCCCAACGCCTTCGTGCACTGCCACCGCCACAGCCCCCCCGGAG
>NW_010131177.1:32949-34061 GCF_000699245.1 Pterocles gutturalis
AGCACGGCCGGGCCCCTTCAACTTCAGCCCCTCAAGTGGCAGTGCAGGACATGCTGTTTAGGGATCCATTAGCTGGTAAAATGAATTATATTCTGTCTTTTTTTTTTAACAGCACATTCAAAGACAGAAATAACCAGGTTATTTGTATATCTCGAGGGCTGCATTTGGTCAGTCAATCCATCCAGGTGAACTCTTTGGGTCTTCTTTTTAATACAAAATAGAAAATGTCTGGTTTTAACTTATCTATTTTTAAAGATAAATCTGCTGCGAGGTGTGGTCTAATGCAGAACGAATCTCTAAAATGTTTTAACAAAGAGGAGGAGGGTGTGTGAGACCTGGAGCTCTGTCCTGCCAGAGGAGCAGCCCCGCCAGCGCGATGAAAGATATTCCACCAGGGGATTTCTGACACACGCTGCCCCTACATTTCTGGTATTTATTATAGAGGGAAGGGAAGACAAAAGCTCAAGGGAAAACAAAAATCTAGGTCTGCCTCAGGTTATTATGAACTGAGAATTGACAGGCAGTCTCAATTGCCTGTTGCTAAGCAGCCAAGAGAATTGGTTGACCATACCCTGGGCCTTTTAAAAAAAAAAAAAAAAACTGAAGCAGAAAGCTCTGTGTGTGTGCGTGTGTTAGGGGTATATGAAATAACGTGTAAATATCTTACTAGCATACAGAGCCCCCATATTTTTTTTTGTTGAATGTGTTTGTGAGACGCTACTCCATGGGTGATGTGAAACAAGTGAGGCCTTGGGTGAAGAGGAGAACCTTTGTTTTAAAATAAAAAGGAAGAGAGGGAGAAAGAGAGAGGTTCCACCATATCAGCAAGGCCAAACAGCACCTTCCTGGGTTGCGGGGGGTGATCTCACATCCCCCTGAAAAGCTGCCTGCTGATGGTTGCAGTGACCAATTCCTGGGGATCCAAGTCCCTCCTCTCCTGGCCCCTGTCACCAACGTGGTCTTCAGCATTATTTTTTTTCAAAATAGCAATGTATAAAACAGTGCAAAGCACCGGAGAGCCCCCACCCCTCTTTCTCACTGGCTCTGCTCTTGGCAGGAGCTCTGGGAAAGGCAGGATGCAAAACTCATACTGGGTGAAGCAGCACCCACTC
>NW_010131177.1:34088-46540 GCF_000699245.1 Pterocles gutturalis
CCGGGCGGGCGGGGGGGGGGGGGGGGGGAAGGAACAGCCCAGCCCTGCCTGAGGACACCTCCAAGCTGACAGGTCCTGCTCTGCTCCCGGCTTTCCCTCTTTGCAGTCCTGGCAGTCAGGGAGCTGGAGTGGGAGAAAACCTGTGTCTGCCTGGCAAAATAGTCTGCTAGAATGTTATGGGGTTTTTTCTGTTGTTGGTTTGTTATTTTTTTATTGCTCAGCTGAGCTAAAATGGTAAAATAAAATAGACTTCATACTTGGTGAAGGGGATGTTGTTGTGGGAGCCAGCTTTGCTGTCACATCTCGTGATTATTTCACCTCCTTTTCCTTGTCTCTGTAAATATGAGTTTGCCCGTCTTAAATGGAAAAAAAACCAGAGCCTGTGATGGTGTGCAATAATCAGTCTCTAAGTTGATGATTTCTGTGTTCTGCCTCTGACATCCTTAAGTCCCTTCTCCACTCTGGTACCTTCCTGTCAGTCCTCACCAGGAGCACACACAGGGTTATCGCAATGAGGAACACACATCTGGAAGTAGCTGCGCTCCTTTGCACCAAACCTCATATTTTCTCCCACCACCCAGAGCAAATCCCTTCAGAAGCTGCTGGCAGCCAAGCACTGCTCCCTGTCCAAACCTGTGGTGGCACGTGCTGCTCCTCCTCATACACACTGAGGGGATGGGGCGGACGTCGGTCTGCAGGGGTTTTGGGATGCCCGGGTACCAAACCCAGGAAGCTGAGGGAGTTGGGGTCTGGACAGGCACACGGGGCCATTGCTGCAGTGTGCAAACAGGGGCACGCCCAGGGGAGGGAAATCAGCAGAGCTGAGCTATCGGGCAGGGTCAGGCCACCCCTGCCCCCCTTCTTCCCCAAGCACGGACCTAAAAATAGATGTAATCAGGTTTCAAAGAGGAAAAGAAATGAAAAGGTCAAGTGTCATGACCCTAGACATGCTCTGAGGCTGCTTTTCTCCCCGCATGGCTCGCCTTTGCTGGGCCTCCCGCTGGCGTTTCCGGACCAGAAGCAGCCAGAGCACACACCCTGGGCACGGCCATCAGCCATGGCCTCTGGTTGGGGGACTCTCCCTTTTTATTCCTCCCCATCTGCCATCCTGCCGCCTGCAACTGGCTCCTTCCTTGCCTGGGGAAAAGCTCTGGCGGGCACACAGGGCTCCATCCCCGTCTCCTTGCTGCGGTCACCTCGTGGGCCTGACCTACTCTGCAGGGGCTCTTGCCAGAGACACTGATTTTGGGGTGCTCAAGCCCTGCTCCATGCTGGGTGGGTGTGGGGAGGCACCCAGCCTTTTCCCTTTGTGGGCCCACAAGCATTGGGTTTCCGTGGCCAGCCTATGTGTCTGTGCTGCTCTGCTGGATGTTGTTCAAATCATAATATAATAAAGTGGTATGTTTAATGCTGGGAACTCAAGACCCAGAGCATGGAAGTCAGAGGATACAGTGTCTTTGCAATTACAGTCTCATTTTTCCCAGCTGGTGAGAACTCCCTCCATCCTCCTTTGCTTTTCCCCTGCTCAGATAACTTCTGAAAATTTTCCATAATTGTTTTTAAGGCATGAGTCAGGACCTGTGCTTTGGCTTGTCTTTCCTTTCGGTGTAGCAAGGAGCACACAGTCCGCCCTCCAGGTCCAACTAAAGAGCCACTTAAGAGCATCCTCTGCCTCTGCCAGCAGCGAGTCTGCTCCAGCAACCTGCATTTACAAAAGCGGCAGCAGAAGACACCCTGTTTTACCGCTTCTCAGTGCGTACTGGTCTGGCACAGTAACAAAAACCCGCTCTGTGTTCTCCATTTGCAGGTCTTCATGTTTCCTGTTGGGAGCGTTTTACTCACTGGTTTGACCTTCTTGCAGCAGGAGAATGCAATAGCGCAGCAAACCTGATCCTTGGGTGCTTTTAGCTCAGCATATCCCAGGGCAGACAAAATCTGCACCGCATCCTGGCCGGTCCTCGCATACACAGGAGCTGGTGAAGCGCGATTGCCACAGGCAAAGCTCCGACAACACATTTCTTCTGCGGGGTGGGGGGGCTGGGCTTCTGGGGATGCCATGCAGTATTGGCGTGGGAGGAGAGCCCTCAGAAACCGCCACTGCTCCCTCCTCTTCTGGGCTGGGGGCAAGAGGGGAAAAAAATAACATATTAAACAAAGCTCGACATTTCTGAGGTGTGAATGGTTATTCTAACCACTTGAAATATTCAGCACTGTAGCACTCTGTCTTTAATGTTTTGCGGTTCCCTCGCTTTGTCCTTGTCCCCTGCTTTTATCCTAACAGGCTCCAGCCACCGCATTCCCGGTGCTTCCTTCTCACTTGCTTGCGCCTCAGCTCTCCTCCTGCACCCTGCATACCTGGGATCCTTCCTTATAAAGCGCAGTGGAGGATTTCAAAGCCGGTTGTCTCAATACCAGTCCACCCAACCTTGCCCAAAATAACCATGGCACACGGGAGGTGGTGGCTGTCATACAGAAAATAACTGTTTTCCAGGAGCAGCTGTGCACACACTCCGCACAAGCTGTCCTGCCAGCAGATAGTGTCCCAGAGGGATGCATGGGGGCCTCGCTGAAATTTCCCTTTTGCTTGCTCCTACCAGGGCTCAGCTCCCCTCACAAACCCCTGCCCCCACTGTGGCCTCGGCTGCACTTTTGCATCCTACACAGCTGCTCCCATCCTCTCCTGCCATTGTGCTAAAGCTGAATGAAGTTCTGCATAAGTTTATCATGAAAATAAGTAAATAAAATCATTATCTCGTATAAGAAGAGGCAGTGGAAAACAAGAATTAAAAACAGGGAAGAAGCTGGTAAGTCAGAACGGAATTTGTAACTGTTTTCCTCTGCTTTTCAACTATTTTTATTATATTGATACAATAGATCAATGTACAGATTGTATATTATATATCAACAATGTAGTTGACACATGCTTAAAATCCAAAATGTTAATACTAGAAAATCAATATGAAAGGGTATATTCAGAATAATATCCCTTTTTTCTTTACACAAGAGGGCATATCTACTAAACAGGCATATTCACTGCTTTTAAATGTTCATTATTTCTGCATTTTTCTGCTTCTGTACATTTTAAATCTATTCTGGGCGTGTGCCTTCATCTGTAATGATGTGTGGCAAACCTGGTGCATGTCAATTTAGTGGTTATTTGCTTCATCTGCAATACCAGGATTTGCGATCCAAGGTGGGATTTCCCTCAGGATCCTTAAAAAACTTTATCTTGGCAAATACATCAAAGACCTGCTTTTAAAAAATTAAAACCAAGCCCTTAGAGTAGGAAGTTTCCCTTTACCAGATGGGATCTGCTGTGCCAACTGATGACAAACCCTCTGTAGGAGACTCTCTCAGCCTGGCTGGTGGTGCCAAGTGGTACCCGTAGGCATCAGGTGTTGCATGAGCTCTTTAGTGCTCCCGGTTAAGCACACGAAAGTTCATGGCCATGGGCATCCTCAGACCTGTAAGGTGTCTCCAGACAGCAGGTACCCCTGCTCAAGGTCCAAAAGGATGCACGTGTGCCATCATCTCCACAACATCCTACATGACCTGGTGGAGGAAAAGAGAGGCAGCGTTGTGAGACCACAGGCTTGATGCACATGCACCCTCTTGACCTGAGGTTTGTAAAATGGGATCAATATTATTAGTATTATTATTATTATTATTAATACAAATCAATCTTTGCTAGAATTATAGATACCAATGCACGTCCCCATCACTCCCCCAGATCCACCCCTGGGACATCAGAAATAGAACTGCTTGGTACCAGACCACATGCAGCCCCAGGGAAGGATGTGGGGGCTCAGGGGGTCCCGTTCCCACAGTGCTCCCACAGACTGTGCCTCAGCTGATGGGGACATCAACAGCAAGACCTCTGCGGGCCCTGGGACCACCCAGGGACAGCAGCACCCCAAAGACTTTGATGACTGGTTTTATGGTCTTGTGCACTGCATGTGCTGGCTTAGCATGCCCTGGCACAGCAGCCCCATGCCACTGGTGAGCGGGGAATGCTGTTTTGGGGATAGAAATCTTGCTCTTACTGAGCTAGGAGGGCTGTCACAGGCTTGGTCTTCCCAGCGGAGTCAGGAGGTTGTTCGCCAAATTGCATCTTGTCTGCCATATGACTGCCAAAGTGTGTGGGTGGGACTGTGTCAGCACTGGAAGTCACAGGATTACCTCGTGCCTGGACCAAAAAAAATCTATTAATTTGTAGGAGCAGAGATTGCAACTTCTCCTGAACATTGATGAAAACTTTTCCCAAAAGCTGACTTGCTTGTGCGAGGAAAACTTCCCTCTGTGTCCATCTCAGCTGAGCAGCTTGAGCAGCTTGAGCAGCTTGAACAGGATCACCAAGCCTACCCGAGAATGCTGGACCCAAACCTGGTGATGTGTGGCATGACCTCTTGCTGTGCTGGCAAGCTGAGCTCTGGATGTTTCTCTCAAGGTTTTTTTCCTCAGTGTTGGCTGACCTTGGCCAAACCCTCAGGCATCTACCCACAAGCAGCAGCAGCAGCATGGCAGAGTATATGGCGGGGGAGCAAGAAGATGGCAGTGTGCAGTGCAGTGTGTTCAGGTACACGAGGCACATGCCCGCAGCATGCACCAGGGTAAATCCTGTGTCAGGGCTTCTGACACATGCAACAGAAGCCCAACATGCTTATGCCCCATCTGCTTCGAATTTCTGCTCCAAGTGGCACAGTTACATGTAGTGTAGCTGTGGTCTGAGCTATGAATTGACTCAGCACACCCTGTAGCTCAGCCCAGGACCTGTACCATAGGATTGTCCTACGACTCACCCTATGAAGAAAAATGTGTGCTGGAGATTAAAACTTCCTGAGAGAAGCCTGGTTTAGACAGAATTGAAAATACTGAGGGATAAATCGTACTTGCTAGAGGAGAATTGGTCTCAGTTCAAACTATCTCTTGTGAAAAAACACTGATTCCTCATGGCATTTTAGCATGACCTCCTTAAGCTCCACCAGCTTCCCAAAGTATGAGTTTTGCATCAGCTGTCCTTGAGAAAGGTCATATCCCAGCAGGTGAGCAGTGCTGCACAGCATACGGCTGTTGCTGCGGCAGATGGAGATCAATGCATCGATGTGTTGCAGCCATGATTTTCAGGGTCCTGCTGCCTCACACCTCGGGCAAGAGGAGGGTCAGAAACCATCAGCCTGGGTGTGTTTCCCTGCTGAAAAGTTTGCACTTGTAGAGCAGCAAATTAAAAGCAAACCTCTGGGGCCAGAGCTTTGTCTTCTGAGGCTGTGTCTACACAAAGAGTGGTCACCAGTGGAATTCCTCCTGGCCTGTCAATCATGCTGCTAACCCCTCTATGCCTGGTTTTACCCATAGCAAATATGAAGTAAAGCTCTTCCCAGCCCCTGTCTAGATTGATTTTCTCCCTGGGAGGTGTATGAGACATGTCCATGGGCAGTTATCAAGTGGTAACAACCTCCACAGGTAGTTTGGCTGAGTTTTCATACCCTCCTGAAGGTGATTCAGCTTTCTCAGGTACCTGAATCCTTGATCAGCAGACTAAAATGTGACTTGGTGTACTTAGTTCCTCATGTTGGACCTCTGGTCAGAGGCTGGAAAGGATCTGGTAGTGAACTGTGCTTAAGAGAGGAACCAGGGCCAAGGATCTGTTTTGCATGGGTAACTCTTTCCAACGCTTGATGGGAGGAGTGTGATACCTCTGAAATATGGAGCTCACATTTCTTTCTGCTGCTTTGCCATTTGCCTTAGACATGAGGGGATTTTCTTCTAGTCTGCAGAAGTGGGATTATCTGCTGTAATGTCAGGCACACAGAGGACAGTACTGGTTACCTGAGACCACAAAACTGTGGAGGATTCTGCACTTTTGGGATATGATTCCTTAGGACCTGGCACCTTTGCTAAAACTGAGAGACAAAACAGGGTCATCATGCTCTGGCTTTTTGAAACAGACACGTTTGTAATCCACAATGCAGCAAACTAATGCCTCCAAGGTGTGTTCAGTCCAGCAAGACAGACCTGACAGATTTTAACAAGAGATTTTTAATTACCCTTGGGGAAATTCTGATCCATTATGAGGAAGAAAGCTCAGCTGGGCATTCTCAGAAGGTGCAGAGCAGCTCCCAAGGAGGGTGGTGGATGAGCCTCTTGCTGAGCTGTTCAAAGTCAACTGGGGTTAAAAAATTAACACTACATATCAGAAGGTAAAATAATGATGACAGTGGGTCAGATCTGGTGTGTCTCCTCATCCCAAATATCCCTCTAACAACAACGAGTAGCAGATGTTCAAGGAAATATGAGAAACAAGGTAAATGCAAAGTGGTCATCTCCTCATACGTCCTCCTGGCTTTCAGCACACAGAGTTTTCGAGAAATCTGTAAATCCCAGGGAAAAATCATATATGAGATCTTTTTAAATTCTTATTTCTGCAATGCATGACTATGGGACTTCTGTCATGAATCCACGTGAGCTCATTCAGCCACTGAACGGGCTTTTCAGAAAGACAGCATTATCGCAATGGGCAGATCTTCTCTGTGGCTTTCCACGTGACTGCTGTGAAAGGGCAGTCTGCCAGGCTATCTAAATCCAGCCAGGAAGCCTATGAAATACCACTCAGCAAGTCATGTCAACTCCAGTTTCCTAGTGGTTACACTAATGGTTGCAGCCTGACCACAGGGCGAACGGTGCGTATTCCTCTGCGGCATGGAGGCAAGGCCACAATGTTTTGTTTCTCAACCCTCCAGGGCTAACAGGCTATTGAGGTCTGCCAGAATGGCTGCAGATTTCTCTGCAGCTTAGTTGACCATCCCAAAGGTTTTGTGGATAAGGGAAGTGCCTAAAAACAGAGAGAAGAATATTTTGTCTGTGTGTGGGGCTCTACCCACTGTTTGATGGACAGGATTTGAATAAAACAAACTCCTGGCAGCCAGCTAATGTCTGCTCTGCACATGGAGCAGGGAGGACCCCTTTGCAAAATGCTCATTTCAGCCCTGGGCTTGCATTGACAGAGGACAGGGTGGACTGTGAGTTGTAACCCCAAGGATCTCCTGTCCCAATACCCTTGGGGCATCCTGAAGTGCACCCCCAGGCATCAGCCACCTTGAGCCACTTGGAGAGGCAGCGGGGCTGCGGGTCAAGGAGAGGACGTGGCCAGCCCAAGGGGCAGTCCCAGGCTGTAACCCACACCGGACACCGCCTGCTTCCACGGGCTTGAGCTGGTGGTAGGAGAAAAAGGGAAAACTTGGGGCAGCCTAATCCAGCATTAAAGTCCTCACTAATTCTCTCCTTCCTGAGGACACCTGAGCCTCAGGGCTGGCGCGTGGGTGCTGGCGGCTGCCGTCCCAGTTGGCTCAAGCAGCTGCAGCCAACTACAGTACTTGTCTCCAGCAAGGTACGGTTTCTGCGGGATGGATGCCTCAGGGTTGGATTTCTGCTCCTCAGGAGCCATCCCAGAGCTGGGGAGGGAGACAGGGAGGGATGCAGCTTTCTGGACAAAAGGAGAGGGGTTATGTCACATCAACATCTCTGGTGCCAGGTGGGAGATGCTAAACCTCTGTGTCTCTCCAGTAGCACTGCTTGAGAGGAGGGAGAAGCAGCTGCATGGACCAGAGCTCTCCCCTTACCCCAGTAGTTTGACCGGCTGGGAGCCAGGAAGAGCACGGATGCTGTACTGAAAACCCTGCAAAAGGCAGGTGGAGGGAAGTGAGAGAAGTCTTGTCCTGTGTGGGGAACAGGGCAGGTCACGTTGTAAGCAGTTCATCTAGAGATTTTATCCCCACTTGCTGCCAACAACAAGGGAAATTGTTGAGTCTGTGAAAAGGTGAGATGAACAAACTCAAAGTGGTTTTTAAATGTATGCTTATAAAGCAGAAAAAGTCTGTGAATCGCGGCTTTCCAGCCTTGGATCTTTATAATGTGGCAATGCACACACCCAGATCCAAACTAACAGTAATATAAACTGACCTGAAAAAAAAGTCAGACTGATGCAAAACCTAAAAAGGAGAAAAGATATAAGAATAACATGCTTTGCATTTCCCTGTCCTCTTGGGTTGTTAAACCCACTGAGGCTGAAGCAACTTTCAAAATGCTCAAACCAATCAAAGAACTAAAAATAACACAAAATTATTAATTCATCTAGCCATATATTCACAAGTGAAGTTTACTTTTAAAATAAAAGGATCGAGATTGGATTTTTTAAATCCTTGGTACACTACATAAGTACACCATAGACTGTGGTAAGTATACGTATCTGTATCCTTCCTGGACTCTGCTTGCTACCCTTCACACTGAATTTTTTTTTTCTCCTTATCTTTATTTTCTGCTGCTTGGAGAATGAAATCAGGCTGACCAGAGAAGCTTTCTGATTCTTCTGCCCTCGCACAAAGCAGCTGGGCCAGTCTTCACCAGGGCATGAACATTCAGCTCGGGGCTCTCATCAGACCGAGGGGCAGGGGGTGAGGTCCAGCCTGGAGGATGCTTGCGTAGGGCAAGGAAGGATATGGGACTGATTCCCACAAGTTTTGTACAAGCTCAACTGCAGGATTGCTGATTGCCCTCAGGGAGGTCCTGGGCCAAGTCCTGGGCCACAATCCCACATCTGTAAAATGGGGATAATATTTTCAAAGCTTACATGGCTTTCAGGAGGGTTGTGACTATTAATGGTCATGAGAAGATCTACCATGGCAGAGATGTGGACCTTATAAGGGCTGCTGCCTGTCTCTTGAGAGAAAAGGCTTAATTCAAATCATCTGTCTCCACTAGTATTAAAATTGTTACCACCGTTCATCTTCTGGCTGCCCTGGTGCAATCTTTCTCCTTTTAGAACTGATACTGCGTTTTAAAGCTTTAAACTGCAATTTGACCTCCACAGCTTGGCCAGATTCCTTAAAAACAGGGGTTGGATCTCGCTTTTGATTTTCTTCTCACACTCCTGGCCACAACTGGGCTTGAAAACAGCCATCAGCATTCAAATAAAAATTACTCTGGAGTCTGAGGAAAAATGGTACCATTATTTGGAAGCTGTAGTACAAACTGCCAGCTATCCTCCTTCAGAGCAGTAAAACAGATAGTTTTAGTGAAGAAGTAAAATTAGCTCCTGAGTTTCTGGCCTGAGTTTCCTACCCCTGACTGCTATTCCAGACTGCAATTTAATTCAGCTGTTTATGTGAAGATGCCCTATTGGGATAAGGCAGTGAATCTAGCCAATGTTGCGGAGATGAATGCCTTTATTCTTCCTGAAATAAAAATGGTGTCATGGGATCTTTCATGCCTCCCCTCAGACAGAAGCTTGATTTAAAATGTCATCTGAGGGATCACATCACTAGAAGCACATATTACTTCCTAGCTTGGTGCTAGGGTGTTGACAGAAAGCAATAAAGTGTTCTCAGCCATGACATGCAGTTAGATGTTGTGCTCCAAAAATGCACCTCAGCACCCAAACACCTGCACTGGTAAGGGATAACCAGGCTCCTCAGTCCCTGGACCATGATGGCAGGATTGCACTCCTTCACTGGAGATATTTTTCTATTCAATTCGGTATAAGTATGGCTTTGTAAAGAGCTAATGAACTTGAAACATCCCCACTGCAGCATTTACTCAGCTCAACTTTTGACAGTGTAATTTATTTTTCCCCATCCACACCACTATTTTCAGACATAGTTAGTGCTAGTATTTCAAGTGTAAAGATCCTTGCTAAGCAGAAACTTCCCCATAATTTATCTATTATTTAAACCACCCCCTAAAATGCATTTGCTTAATGGTGTCAGCAACCTCCAGCTGACATCACTGGACATCATGAACCCCCATCATGCCCCCAAGGAGGGCTGGAGCCTGGGGCACAAGCAAGCAAAGGTGGCTGCTCCTGCCATCAGCCAGGAAAGGTGGAGCGGCTGGCACCATCACACCTTCATCCACCCATTGCTGCAGGACTGTCTCTCGGGCCAAGCCTCCTAACCCAGCAAAGAGCTACAAATTCTCCAGGGGTCATTTGTTTTTTCCCACCATCCCCTCAGTTTCTTGATGAGGGAAGGAAGGGAAGTGTTTTGTGGTTAAGAAGATAAAAAGGGGGGAGGATGTGGAGGAGCGAGGGCTTCGCTGGCTAGAGGGGGATTGCCCTGAGGAGAGCAGGTCTGCAATGGGTGTACAGACCATGCCTGGAAGTGGAGGGCAGCCCTGATGTGGCCCTTCACTTTTAGATTAAAAGCGCTGCTGCTTGCAGTTTGTGACTCCTCAGGCTTTGGAAAACAGACAGCCTGCGGGACTGGAGTGCATTGTGTGGCCAGGCACACTTGCAGAAGGAGTGACATTTTCACTGAAGTAGCTAAAACATAATTTCTGAGCCTGGCTTGACATCCTGCCCCTCCCGTTGCCCTTGTGTTTAAGAGAGGCAAGCAACAGGCAGTCAGGGCATTTCTTAACAAACACTTGGCCATGAGGAAAAAATTGTTTTAGCCACAACATGGAAATCTTGACTGCACTGACGTTACCACTAGTAGAGCCATCTCCCCACCACCACTAGGCAGCATGCTTGGCTTTCTGCCCCAAGAGCCCATGTCCTCTGCAACAACCACCTTCTCTGCTCCTGCATCCATCCCTGACCTCTTTGAGGGAATTTGCTGTGTTGAACACCAGCTCAGGGCTACTTGTTTGGCATGAGGCCCAAGAGTCAGCTCTGCTCTGTGATGGCTTCAGCAGCTGTCCTCCAGAGATGTTTTCAAGACCATAAGTGAGCTGAATAGGTAAATTATCCTGAAAAAAAAAAAAAAAAAGTGTTATTTGGTGGCTTACTGTCTTCAAAACAAAGGCAAGAAGTAAATAAAATAAGCAAATAGGCACATTTGTGAGGCCATTGATCCGAGAGGGGAGAAGTTGAGCTGATGGGGGAATGACAACTCTGCAAGCATTTATCATGGGAAAAGGTTCAATGGCATGGCACACAAAATCTGGAAATCTGGGTCAGTGCCTCAAGTCACCATGTTGGTAGGCAGTAGCCTGCATCACTGATGACCATTTCAGCAAGCAGGGAAACCTGCTGGGCAGGGAGCAGCAAACTCACACGTTTGTCTGCAGCCAGGCCAAGAGACACCTTTCACCCATCCTGCAGGAGCGAAAGGGCAGGTTTTACTCAGGGCCCGGTCCCAGAAACAACTCGATGCAAAGCATGCTGGCAGAAGCCAAGGCAGCAGGCTCCCCTCTTGCACTCTTACAACTGCTGCTGCTGCTGAAACACAACCCTTGTTTTAAATCAGCTCCAGTGAAACGGAAGGCTTTGAGAAAACAAACTCCCTCCAGACATATCCTTAACTGCATTTCCTCTGGTGGCCCTCCTTCTTTCTGGGCTAAGTTTCATGGGTCACTTTGTGTTGGTTTGGTCTTTTTTAATTCTTCTAATTTTAATTCTTTTCCCACCAGGGGTTGGTCTTTCATAAGATCCCAACCACGAATTCTCAGATGGCAATGAGAGCCGAGACAGGAACTTGCCTGTGTTCTCTCTGTTTTTTTCTTTTCTCTTTTTTTTCTAGGCTTTAAGCTGAGCTCTAACATATTGCATATTTTATTCATTTTATTCATTTAGGAGGATTCTTTTATATCACAAGAAAATGGAGATTGTCTGCCCAGTCTGTAATCATGCTAAAAAGAATAAAAACAATAATAATAACTACAGTTTTTCTTAAAATATTTTTTCCCCTAAGCTCCACTTCTATTGAAATGCAGCCATTTGAGCACCATTTATTTATCACATTTCCAAAACCACAGTTGGATCATCCTTATCAATACTCTCTTCTTAAAAAGACAGCAATGATCAATGCCCTAAACAGGGATAGGGTTAAGATCCACTCACCCTAGGAGTTCAGCTGGAGTAAGATCAGCAGAGCCTGGCACCTTTACTGTTGGAGCTGTCTTCTGGATCAGACCCAGAGGAGGAAGATGAGTGACAGGCTGCCTCTTGCTCTCTGGTTTGCTCTCTCCTGGCTGGGCTTGGTGGCCTGTGGGTTCTCACAGCTGCATTGCTCTGGCTGCTTTCCCCATCTCCAGCTCTAACCCAGCAGACACCAATTTTGTCTGCTGTGGGCTTTGGGGCTGGTTCCCTCACTAGGCGTGATTAATGTGGTCATTGTTACTCTAAGGCAATGCATTAAATGATTTTTGCCAAAAATTTGTTCTTAAGCACTGTACACCCAAACCAGGCACTCTGGTGGACTCAACAACTCCACCAAAATCCACTGACTTGCAACTGGGGTGAAGTCTGACAGATTTTCATCTCTTCTTCCACTTCTCTTGTTAGCAGAGAAAGCTGAGGTTTGCCTCATGCAATCCAGCCCCAGAGCACCGCTGTCCCCATCCCGGGAGGACTCCCTCAGGACAAAACTGGGGGCTGGAGAAACCCTGCTCTCTGATAATTTGTAAGAGCAGCTTTCTGTTCTTTGGGACCTTTCTGGTCCCCCCGTGTCCGTCCCCCA
>NW_010131178.1:0-18594 GCF_000699245.1 Pterocles gutturalis
TGAATGGCATCCATTCCCTCCAGCATGTCAACAACACCACCCAGCTTGGTGTCGTTGGCAAACCAAACTTGCAGATGGCGCAGCAAGAGTCCTTGCACAGAGTTCTTCAAAGGGAACCTACAGGGTGAAATTATCAGAAAGGGTTTTTTTTCAAGGGGAAAAAAGACAAGTTTCTCAGTTAATAACTATTATAACCATTCTAGCACTAACATAAAAGATCAGATTTCTTAAGGAATAATTCATAGAAGCAGTTTCTCCTTGAAATATGGAGTGAAGAACTAATTCTTTAATGAGTTAATTCAATACTGTACAACCTTTTGCAGCAAGGTAATATCACTGTTGTTATCTTCCTTGCCTTTTGTCTCATTTACTACCCTTCTTCAAAACAAATGCTAAGTGATACTGATGTTTTACAGCATTTTACATTCAAACTTAGCACAGACGGAAAACAATTTTCCCTTGGTAAAGCCGTGTTGGTTGTCATCAATCACCTTCTTGTTTTCCTTGTGCCTTAGCATAGATTCCAGGAGGATTTGCTCCATGATCTTGCCAGGCACAGAGGTGAGACTGACTGGCCTGTAGTTTCCCGGTTCCAGCACTACAGCTTTTTCCAAGTACAAACAAGAATCAAAATATAAGTTGATTATACTGATACTACAGTTGCTACCTATTTTATGACCTAAACCAGAAAAAATGCATAAGTATTGAAGCATATATGTATATATCTGAAGAATACAGGAGTGTTGTACAGAAGTAATCATGAAAACTCACAAAGCAGAGCCAACAACAGGAAAAGATTCAGTCATTCTCATTAATTCTACATCAAATTAATTAAGCAAATTTATAGCTGAAATGTATCTGTCAGACATCACTCATTTCACCAGTCATTAAAACTCATTGTAAGAAATATTGGATGGATAGCAGAAGAGTTGTATGATACAAGCTTTTAAACAGAAGGGCAAAATTATACTCTATGCAAATTATTGTCCAACTAAGGCAATCTTACATATTACTAATTTTTTTTTTCAATCACTATTGAAGAGCTGTTGAATGAACTTTTGGGATTTGAAATAGGCAATGTGATTTAGTTCTGGGACAAAATATGACCAACACTATACCAACTGTGTGCATCCTCCTGGAGAAATCTAGCAAGGAGAAACAAAATAAGCCCATCCAATGGGAGTGATCTTTAGAAACTGGGAAAAGACATCCCAGCCATTCCGGAGTACGCTAGCTCGTCAGGGTAAATGTACTAGGATACCTCTGTGTTACAGAAGACAAGCATGAAAGCAGCTCTCTATAGGAGTCAATACAGATTTTGCAGAAGGTTCTGCCTTGCAATAGGTTCAGCACTGAGTGGACTTCTGCTGGCAGCTGCCAAGAGATTGACAGAGAGGGAAGGAAGGAAAAAAACTTCAGTAAGTTGCAGGCCATTGTAGCCAAGGAAATCAGAAGCTCCATGTAAGAGCACTGCAGTGGGAGAGCCTAAAACCCTGTAAGTAATCCAGCTCCTGTGGATGTAGGATGATTTTGGTGACAAGCTGAAAACAACAGTGCCTGGTTTGGTGCTGTCTCACACTAGACGCACAGCACGGCCACTGCTGTACAACACCAGCTATGCTTGACACACGTAAGGGGAGCTTCCACTCGTTCTCTGGAGAGAAGAAGGGCTTAAAGCAAGCTGCTGCATCTGAAAACAAACTGTGAATGAGTATGCACAGAATCTATATGTCAGAGTACAGGGCGTTTCTGGAAGAGCACCCAAGGATAAGTCATACATCCTCCTGACCAGTCCTGTGCTTCTGCCCCCTTGTCCAGGGCTGCCTGGCTATCTGCAGTGCACAGAGCGGGCTGACAGACAACTGCAAATCCAGAACATTACCATAACACACACAGGTGCATGGGTTGCATCAGAGCACCTATGGGCAGGAAGAGCAACTAGCAGGACTGAATATGAATTGTACTTTTGTTTTCAAAGACGCAAGGAAAACTAAGACCAGCCTCAATACCAGCAGATGACATTAGGAGCAAGGATGCAATTTAACCTCCCTGGGGAAACAGGTTAACATCAGAAGGCTTGCTGTAGTCATGCCAGATGGGCTTTTTCAAGCATCTGTAGATCAAACTGAAGGCTTCAGGCAAATCAGAGACAAATACACAGCAGTGTTCTTCACCAACTCATAAACAGTACCAGGGAAAACCAAACCAACTAAACAAACAGACGCAAACAAACCTGGAGGCAGGACTTCCTATGTTTTAGGCATTAACTGTGAAGTGTATTGCTGTAATTTCTTTGTGGTCAGCTACCCGAGCAGGGACATAAGGCAAAATATTACAGCAAAGCAGGACTTGGAACAGTTTTGATGGACATGTGCAAAGCATTTCATCAGAAACAATATGCTTTTAAGTAAAAACATAAATTTGTTTACACAGGCATGATTCTATGATTTATAGACATGATCAGAAAACCATTTTGTAAAATTCCAAGTGAACATTTTTCTGCTCAGATTAGCCATGCTAAATGGGCGATAATTTTGCCCTTTCTGCCTACTTCCTCTTTCTTCAAAGCTCACAAGTTAACATAGTACCTCTTAATTCAGAAAAATGTGAGAAAACATAGGTCATTTGTGCAAAAAAAGACAACAGAATTAACTGTTTTTATTAACAATTCGTCAAGAAAACCAAGAAATATCAACACTTTGGAAATGCCAAGATGGTACCTTAGAGGCCCACATTGCCTTTTTCCCTAGTGTACATATAGGGTAGTTATTTCAGGCTCAGGAAACGTTCCCTCCGTATCACCTCCAAGTGAGGAGAGCAGGAAGTCTCCGCAGCAGGCACACTGCTGCTGACAGCTGCTCTTGCTGCTCCTCCTGTGCTCCATCAGCAAGACACCAGGGAAGGATGGAACTGAAATTCCATCCACATCCCTCTTCCTCACCCAAACTGGGGTGGGAGAGTGAGAGCCGCACAGATCTCGCTCTACCTCCTTCTCTATTCCAGAACCAACATGTATGGGAGACTGCGCATACCAGCACATATGCCAGCAAATTACATCTCTTGAATCTCCAATGGGGATTAACCAAAACAACTATAAAGTAACCATAAGAAAGGATGCTAATGAGACACTAGTTTATATCACCAGCCATTTCAAACACTTTAAATACAAAGTAACAGAAGCAAAATACAAGACCATGAACGGCTCCCAACACAAGAAAGAAGGAAAGCAAAAAGGGAGATGTTGGTTTTTTTATGCAGTAGGACACCTAACAGGGATGAGAGTTGGCTTTAGTCTCAGACTCGTATCCCTGGCAGGGGTATTCTGAAGGGTATTTTGAAATGCCTTTAAGCCACTCCTATCTTTAAGGCTTCTTGTTCGTCCACTAGGTTTAAAATACTCAAATACTCAGGAAGCCATTAGGAAGCAAACACAAAGTTAAATCTGTCACCAGGTGACTTGAATGTTCACCTATAAAGTGAGCTCCTCTTTCTGCTCCAATGCACACCAAAGTGTTACACACCAAGTACAACATTGTGAAACAGGAGAGACTTGCAGTACCCCACATGCGAGCAAGCTGTGCTCATGGTTACATCTTCCAAATGGTGAATGAGTCAAAACCCACTACAACAAAGAAAGGAATTGATCCTCAGTTGTCCATGCACACAAGTGCCACTGAAGAGCTATAAAGTAAAACGAAACCTCTTCTATTTAATTATTCTGACGTAAATGTTCTTTTATTTTCCTTTGGAAACTAATGAGTACCTTCTGAATCAATCTCATTTTTTTCCACAAAAATAAAACAAACCCCCCCTCTAATTTCAGTATACTCAAAGAAGGAAAAAATCACCACTCCAGAAGAAAGCTCTAGTGACCAAACTGAAATCAGAAAGAAAGCTAATCCAACTGGTTTATAAACCAAAAGATATATTGGGAAAGACCATGATCTTCACTGGCCTTTCTTTCAAATCCCATAAAGAGCAATGTTCCACATGTATTGGAAAACAATGAAGAAGTTAAATGGCTGAAAAAGGTTCCCTGTGACATCTTCCTCTTTCACTGGAAGGTCCTCTGAGTTTGTCTGTATTTTTCCCTGTATGAACTAGTGCTAATTCATGGTCTGCACTTGATTCTCCCTGGTGCTGGGAGAGGGAAGACAATTACTTCCCAACCCAACTGAGACCCTCTGTGCAAAGGAAAGTAACAGGCCAACTCTCTCACTTGAGGGCTGCTACATCATTTTCTGTTATTCTGAAAAGCTAAATCCTCTCCAACTCCCAGTTGCTGAAGCAAAGTATAGTAGTTCTGGAATGTGAAACAGATTCTCCAAGGAGCAAGATGTACCAGTTTCCTGCCAGCCATGGAAATGCTACTTCATTGGTTGTTTTCCAGTGACACAGTCAGAGTAAATCCCAAGCACGAGTCTTGCATAATCCCGCAGCTCATTCTCCCTTGTTTGTAGATTTAATTATAGCTGCATAAGCTACTGCCCATATAATTTAAAATACAGGGAAAAAATATGATCCAATTTACACAATAATATAATTAAATTTCACAGTGCAAATGTATGCTGTTTGTTTCATTTGTTTAAAATCATATGCCAAACAATAATAACTCTCTAATAACCATCAACTAGCAACATGAAAAAGCAGCTGCTCAGTTATGCTGAACGCTGTCTGGCTGAAACTTTAATTTGTGCGGAGGGCCACGTGAATCCTTGGTGCACATTATGTAAAACTATTGTTGAAAGGATACACAGGGCACAGTGAAGTGGGGTGAACTGAGGCTCCATCGTCTGGGTTAGCTGCTTGTGTTTGGTACTCTGATGATGGTACAGAGTTGTTATAGCAACAGTCCAGAACTCTCTTGGGGAGAAAAAAGAAAAAAAAAAACAAACAGAAAGACTTTGCATGACATGTGGGTCACTGCGAATCCATTTTGATTGAACAGGGATGGGGAAGGGGCACTGCCTCTCTACAGGCTTGAATTTCTCTGTTTGTTTAGCTTGGGACTTTATTGGTCACTAGACTCCACAACCAAATGTGTACATCCACCTTTAACCTAAACAAAATCCTATCCGGTCCAGTCACATAGAGGAAGACAGATGGGGATATTACAGAAAACAGACAGGGATATTAACTTTTCCCTGACTGTCTCCCAACTGCTCAGAAGTTCTTTAACTTTTCCTCTCCTGCTATTCATGCCTTCACCTTGCCCTCCTGCTTTTTCGACCAACAGCAGCAGCAGCAACCTGTAATATAAGTGGTTTGAAAGAATTAGTGAGGTAAGGGAGTTGATTTGATTTATATTAAGCTTGAAAGCATGGAAACTATTGAACTGCAAACAAGAATGTCAGACTCTTCATCATTATTTACTGTTATGCTCGTCTGTCTCCTTCTGACTTATCTTTGCTGGATTTTTAAACATTCGCCAAAACCTGACCATTTGTAACAATTTTCTCCTTCCCAAGAAGAATAATTAGTATCTGGAAATTTCAAGCAAACATTTTTCTTTTTATCACTTAATATAAAACACTGATAAGGGAGATTTCCTCATTATAGACCTATTTTTAATATTTAAATGGTCTAAATTTGTTATCCTTACTCTTTTTTTCTAATTTGGTAAGAAAAAGGGGGGAAAAAACGGTTGTTAGCAATGCACCAGAAAAAAAAAGCACCAAAAATCTGAATTTTAGTAACTTCAGAATCTTGAATATAACAAAGGGAGAATTAAAAGGATAATTCAGAAATACATTAATTCCAACCATTCATTGCAGCACTGGTGTGGAGGAAGTTGCACGTCACCTCGATGTAGTATAAAAGACTGCCTTATAAAGAACCAAAGCAACCTGGATAAATGATCATGTCTCAGTGCACGACATGCAGCATATGGGAAACTTTGGTTTATACTGTCAAATGCAGATACAGGAAGGGTAACATCAATTTCTGACGACTACATTATTCAGATACAGCAAATCTAAGTTTCTAAAGCCTTCAGGGTTCTACAGTACGTCAAATATGCTTACATTCTCATGTTTAGTGGTCCTTAAATACGTATCCTAATTATGTAAATACCTACACTTTACATAAAACTTCTCAAGGACTACCAGCAGGAAAGGGGACGCACGTTTCATATACAAAACATACACCAGAAAGTAGGGTCCCCAATCTTTCAGCTCTTTTTAACCCAGGACTAGCAAAGGGCTGGAGGAAGAGATGAAGTGCTTGAGCTGCCACGAGCAGAGCAATGACTTTCCACTGATGCTTTTCACCCACTTACCAAATTCAAATAGGGCATAAATGTAACTTCTTGCACTACCCATTAAACTAAGATATTTTTGAAAACACATATGGTTCAGCCCAGAAATAAATTAGCCACTGTACATTCAGCTACATGGGAATGTGTCTAGGATGACTACCCAGCTGAGTATTATTCACGGCTGTGAAACCTGCTCTCAGCATTCACAGCTGATAAGCATACAGTGCATGGCCTTTTGGCTGTCTATATTTGTACCACGCTGCTTAGAGGGTTTTGCATTCGCTTAGCATTGGTCAGGTCATTACATCAGGCATCAGCGCTTCCCTGTAAAACAGAACGATTGCCTGAAGCGGTTTTAATCAGTTTGTAACTGGAAATGTTCCATACAGGTCAATGGCTATCAGTTGTTGGAGTGTGCATAATGCAATTAGCACGGGCTACAATTCCTATTTTTGACTTAAATAAGTGCCTCTTTGCTAAAGTCCACAGCTTTATCTGAAAAGATACTGAACTGCCTCTGTCTTGTAGTAGTGACACAGTCCATGGAGGCTTCATTCTCCGAAACATGAAATTTGGACTGTTTAAAGAAATCCATTATGCATAAATACTACTGGAGGGGGAGGAGAAGAGGGCTGTTTGGTTTTCTTCAAGTCAATACTCTGCTGCCCTTCCTCTGCAGAATTTAGGAGTTGCCTTTCTCTTACTAATTAATAGAGAACATGTATTGATTAACAGACATCGGAGGGCATGAAAGATAATACTGTTAGCACATACCTTGCAAAGCCCTCCATGGACTGTTCCCTATTATTCCATTATTCACAAGATAGCAATTTTGTCTTCTGAGGCTTTTGGACTCAGTTGTCTTCTTTCAGCAAAACCTTGGAATCGTAGTTTCTGAGCTCCTAGGTGTCTACAGCCCTAAAAAAATTAGTGAACTAAAAGGACACTACCTTTCCTTCAAGCTCCGTCCAAGCTTCAGGAGCTCCTGAAGCTCCTCCTCAGCTGAACCACTGACTGGTTTCTGCAGTGCTCTCCTGTGCTTCCAGGTAGTTTGGGAATTAAACAGACCTGGCTCTGTGAGGCAGGACATGCAGCTATTCTGAGGCAAACAAGACAACTTCTCCAGGCTACTTACTGAGTGAGAGTGGCTCCTGCCCTCTCACTGCATTTTACATATTTAAAGCCTAACTTCCATCACAAGGTAAAATTAGCACTGAAGCAGATAATGTCTAAAGCATCAGTTCATAATGTTAAACAGAGCAAGTGACTTTCCCTTTGAATTTGCATGTTAACATCAGTCCCCACAGTCTGTCTGTTCCTCGATTTAAATGGCAATAGGTGGGAAAAAAAAACCCAGAGAGGCAAAATAGCAGCAAGCAGTAATTGTGAATTGAAAGAGTATTTAGTGCTATCACTTACAAAAAAGTCTCCTTTTATTACGATTAAATAGCAACATTAAAGCAGCATCTAAATGTATTGGTTTCGATTAGGCTGTATTTGGTAGCTACTGTACAAAATAGACATGAATACACAATCTTTATTCTGTATCATTTATGCTCTAAATGACATACTGAGATGCAAAACAATGTTTGGGAAGAAACACAAATACAACCAATTCTACTGCTACACTGACCTCTTTGCATATTAAAATAATAGCCACTTATTCTTATGTCATCATCCTCTCAAGGCACTTGAAAGCACTAAAACTTGAAACCTCTCATTGGCATTACAGAAGAAACAGGTCACGAGCAGCCTGAAACATTACCAATGATGGAGAACCACATCAAAAAAGGTGTGGGCATTTTTGTTTGAGTAGCAGAAGGGTGAGGAAGATGAGGATAGCTCCCTTTGTGGAGGGGTAGAAAGCAATCTGATAAAATACAAAAATGAGCCAGTCATGAAAGATACAGCTGTTTCCAGAAGATGAAATGTACAAAGTCAATGTGATGGAAGAGGAAGAAGGGGCAGTGGTGAGATTCCCAATGTGAGTTCTGAATTCAAACATACTGGAAAAAAAAAACAAAAAAAACAAAAAAAAAACCCAACCTGCTTGAGTGTCTATGCTTAAAAGAAAGAAGAAGGAAAAATTAGAAAGAAATGCGGAGAAACAGAAAAGGAAAGGCAATGTCACTAAAGGACACTGAAGTCAGCTTGGATCACACAAGGATATGTTTTAGAAACCTACTGTAGAGATGCATTAGCAATTACAAGCAGAAAGGGAAGAAATAAAAGGAGTTGCAAACTTAAACAAACATGGAATATGAATGGAAAGGCAAACCTAGGGCTAGGTATTTATCTAAGCATTGTTCAGTCTTGATTAAGGAAACCAAAACCTTTGGATCCAAATGACACCAAAGATCAAATAAAAATCTTATTACAATAGTTAGTGCTGGTTCAGACCTAGACAAAAGAACTCATGAGAGGGTTTAACTATCACATATGTACAAAGCAAATTCTTCGGTAATACCTATGGAAAGAAAGAAATTCAGACATGGTAGTTTGTCTCAATAATAGCCAATGCTGAAGAAATCTTTCCAGTCATATTAAGCACAATTAGAACTTAGGGAAGGGGTTGTTTGTTTTTGTTTGTGGTTTGGCTTTTTTAAGCGCTTGTCTCTGACAAAATTATTAATTATTCAATGCAGGGCTCTGTCAGAGAGAGATCCCAGTCTGCTTCAGATGACCAACTGCTGGAATCACAGCCCATTACGAACCATTTGTTCATCCTGCTTCTTTGCAGCTTTCGTGTATTCCCTCTCCATGATATTTGCACACTCTTTTTCCTGTTGCCCTCCTCCCAGTCTTGGCACAGAGGTGGACATTCTGAAGGCCAAGCATGAAAGGAAGATGAGACTACTTTGAAGTCCCTCTTTCTCCCCATGCTAAGCTCAGCAGACAGTTTTATAGCTTCTAACATGACTTCTCTACTTGCAACTTAGGGTACGCTCCCTCTTTCAGGAAAGGAGAGGAGAGGGGAAAGAGGCACTTGGACTGCTATCTTGTGCCCATTCTCCTTACCTGTTTGTAGACAAGGGTACCAGCACAACAAACTTTGGAAATGTTTGCTGTTTCCTAGCTCTAATGTCTGGGAGGGGAAAAAAGGAGATCTGAATAGCATTTCTACCCAAATATGTCTACAGATATTCTGTGCTGGCTTAAATCTAATTGCAAACTTTAAAAAAATCTAAACAAACAAAACTTTGCTCCCTCTCCAGAGTAGGAAGGCTTCACAGGAGTAATGAGCGTACTCCCAGATATCCTTGTTTATAATCAAGACCAAAATGCTAAGCTTCATAGGCAAAGTCTATTATATAAATTAACTTAAATAGTTCAAGCTGGTTTAATTTGTATTGAAAAGATTCCATTAGTATGCACATTTTTAAAGCAAAAAGAAAACTATCCACAAGTGCAGGGTGTATTTATGTGTATAATTAGTGTAATTGTAATAGCTGCAAAATGAAAATCTGTAGAAACACTCTGGAAAACAGGAAGTAACAAATAACAATTATCATTCCTATTTATATAATGTGCTAACTCACTGAAGAGCTCCCTTCTAGAGACTCTTAAATGTGTTTAGTTTTAGAAAGAGCGTGAAAAACCAGACAGCTCAGATCCTTTGCACTGCAGGTCATTTGTCTAAATCCAGCGCAGGTTACAAGAGCTAGATAGTCTTGTAACAAGTGTGGTTCACAGTTTATATGAAATATTTTTTCTCCTTAATGAAGTCTTACAAAGCCTATCACAAATATGGTTGAGGCACCAATGCTGAAAGCTGATTAAGAACATTACTTTTTTTTTCTTTATAAGCCTGGATAAATAAATTCATGCTGCCCAAAACACTTCAGTACATTCCTAACTTTATGCCTGAGCTGAGGTCACACTGAAGTAAAGGTAACAACATACATGCTCCAAGTTGGTGAGACACCTAAGTGAGCTGCTGAATAAGACCTAAATTACAGCCTTGTGAGGAAGCTCAGCTGGGAGGCCAAAGTCATAGAGAATAAATTACCACTTCACCCTCAGACATGGCTTCCTCCAGACACAAACAGAATTATATCAGCGGGGGCTGGGGAGAATTTTGCATTGGTGACAAGAGAGGTACGATTTTCTGTGCAACCTAGGGAGAGCAGTAATACGGCAACCCCTTCCAATAGTCCTGCTGGCACTACGAGAGTCCTGGGCTTCTGAAATGAGCTCCTGAGCAGAACTCAGCCATGCTAACCTCACAGTCTTTGATCAAATTAAAATTTGAAAATTCACAGACAAAATGCTGAATGGTAATTTTATTCCATATTCGAAGGGCGGTTTGCTGGAATTGGAGTAATGTAGGAGGACAGAAACTCTTTCAGAAGAGCAGGATAACCTCTGCTAGTAAGACTTTTGGAAAACACGTACCATTCAGCCAAGTAAAATTTTCAAGCAGTAGTGACTGAATTGTACCTGGAGACAGGAGTCCCACTCACTGACTGCTGTCTTCAGTCTGGCTGTTTGTTATGATGTACTTACTCAAATTATATAGTGACCAATAAACTAACAAAGGTCTTTTTAAAATAAACTGCTTTTGGCCATAAGGTCTTTTCAGCTAACAGCATCCTATCACATCAGCAGCTGCAAAAGAATAAACCAACGTATTTTCTCAGACAAGGCTCTCGCTTCAGTCTGACACCCAGCCAAGAGGTGGCCAACGCCAGGAGAGCACAGTCCTCCAGCGGATGTGTGATGGAGAACAACTCTCGCACTGCTGGGGCTGAGCTGGCACCAGTGGATCATGCCCTTCCCTGCCGCAGGGGTGGTGGGCTTGGCGACTTCTAGGAATCGGGCTCCTTCGGCTGTCTCCCATCCTGGCACAGGACTGATTGCAGGTACCTGTCCTGTGCATCAACTGCAACCCTCAGGGCTACCAGTCTGGTTCTGCTCCCTTCACAAGCAATGAAAATTTTATTTTAAAACTATATGGATACATACATATATATCCAAAAAGATTATGACTATTTTTTGCTACTGATGAGTAGCCCATAGGTCAGCCCACATCTTTGATATCTAGGATGACAGCATTAATATTTTTATTATCTTTGAGAACCAGCATACAGCTACCCTGAGGAGTTTTACATTATTTTCTGCACGTTGCATTACTGGGTTTATATTCTACTAGAAAACAAAAGTCCTCCTTTTTCTGGCATACTCCAGCTTGCAAGAGGAGATCCAAGCACATTGGATGAACAAGAATTCACAGAAAAATAAGTCTAGCTGTTTGATATGATAATTAATTTACTATAACAAATAGAAAGAAAAAACATTTGGCAGGTGGTGATGGACTTAGTGTTGCTGCTAGCAAATTTTAGTTTACTTTCAGTAAGAGCACAGTCGCTGCATCGTAACCTTGAGTTCACTTTGCCAAAAACAGAAACAGTGTCAACTGCAATAGATGTAGCTGGCTATAGGTAGCTGGCCTAGAGTAATCGCTTTTGAAGTGGTGAGTTGGCAAGGCTTGTCTTCCATTTGGGGGCACAGGAGAGGGAACCACCGTTCACATTTGTCTTTTCCTCTGCTCTGTGGGTTGTCCTCTATTCTTTTTACAGGGCATATAAAATTACAAACAGTAATAATCTAATTTTATCTGAGCATTTATGTTTAATGAGGTCTGCATTGTTCCTTCCCGTATATTGAAATGTGTCATTTGAAAAAAAAAAAAAAAAAAAAAAAAAAAAGAAAAAAAGAAAGAGGAAATGAGGACTGAAAAGGGGAAGCAATACAGAGTCAAAATTAAAGAAAAAACACACAAATATGGCTTGACCATCTAAAACAATCCCCCAGCTGAGAACTCTTAGGTTACCTACAAATAGAGTTGCTCCCTTGTAAGTATTTTATAAATCACTATTCTGCTGGTAAACAGTATGCAACCTGTTAATCTCCTACAGATTTTATATCTAAATCAGAAAAGAACAGCTCTATTTTTAGCCACAAACATGTTTAGGTTAAAGAAAAGCAAAGTAAAGCCATGGCAATTAAACCTAATAGCTGTGCACAGCAGTCCTGTCAGGCTGCCTCTCTATAGGCGAATGGAAAACGCAGGGGGACTAAAAGCTCCGTAGCTGAAGGAAATGGCACAACTGAGACATTTTTCTGATTTTGAATTTTTAATCAGTTTTTTAAGGGAAAGAACCTATGCATTTGAGATTTTCTTCTAGTAACAGGGAAAACATTTCAGTGAGATTTGTTCCTTCAATCCCATACATTTTTTCCTTCCAAGAATTAGAAATACAGTGAGCTTCAATTTCTTAGATCATGTTCTGCTATACAAGAGAAGAATAAGAGGAAGATATAATTATTCACCATTTGACTCTTTGCTTTCCTCCTAGGGTTCTCAACACCATCATTAGTCTTTAGATCCTCAAAAAAAAAAAAAAAAAACCAAAACCAAAAACAAAAAAACCATGCAGACAAAAAAAAACAAAACCAAAACCAAAATACAAAACCAAAAGAAACCTCTAACAAAACAAAATGCTCCTTTCTTTTTCAGATATTGCAGACAATTCTCATCAGCAGACCTTTCTTTGGCCCAAATTTGAGAGTGCTTGGTGAAACCACTTGTAAGATACCAGACTCAGGATAAATAGGTGTTAATTATGTTTTGAAGAGTCTCTTAGCACTTTTTGCCATGTTGCATCTCCAAAAATTGTCTGTTCTGGGAACTTCAAATAAACCTCATCTGAAGTGAGATGTAGCTGAAAAGGGCCATTAGAAGAAGCAGGAAGGCGTTCTGGGATTTTATTTGTTGGTAGTTAGGAAGGTAAGAAGAATCTTAGCGATCTGAAAGATTTTAAAGGATGCAAAATTACTAAATAAGATTTGGAGTCATAATCCTTATGCTTAAGTACAGGCAAATGCAGTTTTGGAGGAAACAAGGGAAGAAACAAGATTGTTAAAATGGTAGAACTGAGCTCTCTTCCACCCCGTTGAGAGACATCCATTTTTCAAGGCAACAGGTAAGGAAGTTTTACAGCCTTAAGATGACATTTTCAGGATGACACTAGTGCCTGAAGCAGAGAAGCTTCCTTCAGGTTGGCAGTGCAAAAAGCTAATCCTGCTAAACTTGAAGAGACCCAGCATGTTGAGGCTTGTACCCTGTGCTGCATGGGTTATAGCACATCTGGCCTTTTGTGTCTTACGTCTAATGAGACGGACCCAAGAGCTCTTGCAGGTGCTGCTATGAAAGCCAGAAAATAATCACAGTGCTTGTCAGCCAGGCCCCTGAACAGGACTGTGGGGATCAGCGTGCAGGGTATGTCTTGGGGTCTTTTTCTCCAAGGATGAGGTATTGCAGTGCTTCTGCTCACAGGCTGTGACAAGGGTCAGCTGCATGTGGGGAAAAAAAAAATAGCTGACAACTGGCACATCTAACTGAGCTTGGGGCACGTGTGCATGTTTCTCCTTTTTGGGAAACTATGATCAGTAGCAGAACGCTTCCCAATGTATGTTAAAAGGGATGCTGGAACCGCATATTTAAAAAGAGTGGAAAAAAAGGATTTCAAACCACAGCTAACACAAATATATAATCTCAAGATTCACACAGAGTTCCCTCTTAAAATAAAGGGGTAGAACCCATTTATGATCTCTGAATAAACCCAGGCTCTCATTGAGAGTCTCCGTGCAGTCTTTTCTTTATACAACCACCGTGTGCCTACACTCCAGGCATGGTGAGCTCCATGGAGAGAAGTACCACTTCATGTGACATGCAGTCCAATGGTTCTCTTCCAGATCACTATCATGAAGATTTAATTTTTCTTTTCTTCAGAGGGCATACGCTCCCACCCAGTCAAACCCTAAGACTGCAGCATCTCTTCATCTATAATAAAGGCATATCATAGCAATGACAGATACAGATACCATTTTAATAAACACAGAGGACCGCTGCCTTATTTGTTACAGCTTTGTATCTCTGAAGGTCTGCAAGGAGGGAAAGCAGAAATCAGTACACGCTGATGGTGGGAACACCAAGAAGCTGCCACAGTGGACGTGCGCAGCTCTGCAAAGGCTGGGGTGAGGCAGGGGAAATGGAAAATCATGAAGTATAGAGAGCCCACAGACCCATGAGAGCTCCTCTTCAAATGTTTTGACCTGGTGTCTTGCAGAGAAAATATCCAGAACAGAAATTCCTAGAGGAAAAAGCCTTTATCAAGCTAAAATCATAGTTCAGAACATATTTCAATAACTAAAGGTACTACAAAAGTATTTCACTCACAGTGAAATAATCATTAAAAGAGGAGGAAATTGAGTGTTAAATACAACTGAACAGCAAAGATTCAAAATCACTGAAAAGTGTGCTATCCAAAGAGCTCTGGGGCTGTCCAAAAGCTATTCAAGTGGAACAGCTACACACAAAACCAACAACAAAACAAAACCTAGATCAGTAACTCAGATATCCTTTTTCACCAGAACAAAATGGGTTCATTTTCATCAGTGATACAGAAACACAGAATTATTGAAATTCAACTTTTAAATTTTTATACTAATACTCTGGGATCCACAAGCAGCTCACAACAGAAACTGTACCTTACACGAGCTTGACTAAGGGGAGAAGATGGCAGTCAACCTTCCAAAACATTTTATGAGAATCCTTCCACTACGTTAAGGAAGCTCAGTATGTCACAGAAAGGCACAGAGGTTACGTGAAATAAGACTTGTGCATATCTATAAAGCAGCAGAGGGAGAAAGAACCTGACCTTAAACTGTTAATTTAACAAAAATACAATTGTGCTTTTCAGCCTGAAGCCAGTGTCTGAGGGAAAGTACGCTTACATAAGTACAGTAATAGAGAAAAATGGTTTCCATGCAACATAGCTAGATAATCTATCTGAATAAGAAGCTATTTTTAGTTTTCAAGAAAAATGAATTCTTCAGATGAAAGCATCACTTTCACTACACTCAAAAATTTGTCATCAAAAAGTCATGTCTATCATCTATTTATGGTTCACATAGATTTCATATTTTACCCAATACATTTCTTACATGCTACGTTTTATTAAAATACATACAATTTGTCCTTGATAGTAGAACACTTTATTCTAGTAGGTTCTCTTTATTAAAATTAATAAATACAAGGTCTTCTTTGAAGACCACTAACTGCATTGTTACACGTTGTGAATAGAAGCCAGTGATGTTTCTGTGATACTAAATGTAACTTTTAAAGACACTGGTGTAATTTCCTTGTAAACCAATTTCTCACAACAGCACTGTACAATAGCATGACAAAGATTTTTTTTTTTTTACAGCTTATCCTTTAAGGACCTCTCCTTGCCCATTTAAAAATTCTTTTGCAATGCTGAAAGCATGGCACTTACACGCAATGCTCATCACAAGAGAACTGAGAAGAAGCTATTATTTATTGTAACTGGTTTGTATTAAGAATGCACTACAAGATTAATTGCAAACAGGACCCCACACCAAAAGCCTCTGAGTGAGTCCCTAAACCAAAGTACTTACTACACCAAGAAAAGTTAAAGAGAAAAAACAAGCAGAGAGGAGAACACAACAACGACAGAAATCATATCAGTGTCACACAGAGAGAGTGCCATGCTTTCTACATATAGATACACAAGGCAGGATGACAAAAGAAGTGGAAAGGCATGGCAGAGGAGAGGGAGCACAACAGGAGAGGGAATGGTAGAAGAGAATATTAAAAACAATTGGCCCAGGGAGACAGGGGACTAAAGCCCTGTGATTCCAGTTGTACATCAGAAACTCAACAGTGATTATCCTCAGCCCAGCCCACTACTGAAGTAAAACCAATAGAGAAGAAAAGAATAAAGCCTAAGGTTTTGGGGGTTGGGTTTTTCTTTTCATTTTACACAATAGTATTTAGAAGAAGATACAGATGAGATATGTAGAATACATACATTATCTCTTGTGAAATGTACTGCCTCCAGGGTCTTATTTTTAAACATCAGTCGAGGATGAAGGATAAGCTCAACAAAGGATATGTAGCTCTGCAACACAGAAGACTTTGTCATCTGAAAGAGCAAGAGCCAGAAAACTCTGAATAACCATTTTGTGCATGTATGGGGAAATCTGTTTTTACGAGTAATGGGGAATTCAGGCAAAACCTTTCAGTGCCCTAACACCCCTGAATGTGTTGTAGGGCACTAGCAGATGGGTAATGTGCTGATTGCCAGGAAATCTGGAAAAATATGATGTATCTTTGTGGATCTTTCTCTGTAACTTTTTTGCAGAATTCATAGCAAACTCTCCATCAAGAAGTGAGTGTCCTTATGATATACACAAAACTTCAGTTAGTAGCTGTAAATTCTTTTTTGATTGCTAATATATTCACCAGGTCTTTATTTAAGGGGTTTTTGTTTGGTTTAATTCATTTTTTAAAACTCAAACAGTATATTTTAGCTGTATTTCAGTTGGGGTCAGCCTGAACACTGCTACAGCATTTGCTGGCACAGTTTTTCACCAAATGTGTTTGGACTGAGACAACTTGGTCATTTAATTTAATTAAATTTCTCTGCTCTTCTCTCTTTTCCAATTTAGGCCATGTGTAGAATCTTAGATTAATGCAGCAGTGAGAAAGCAAATCTTTCTACTGGCAATTTCTTCAAGCAAATCTTAGTGTTAATAAAGCAAGTCAGGGACTGAAGGAGAATAATCTTATGTTTAATAGTTTTTAAAACATTGTACATTCAAGGAATACTAAAAATTCTTAACGTTAATATGTCAGTGGTGTTACTTTACACTATATACTCTTCAGCTGGCACAGTCCCGAAGCATACTGCTGATAAAGCACAATAGCTGAAATCATTATGCCACTAACACACTTAGGATGTTGGACTAAGCAAGACGATTGCTATTATTAGCATTTGCCTTTTGATACAAAATAATAACTCAGAATATAATTCAGTTCTAGAGAAAAAAAAAAAAAACAATTTCATCGGTGGTGCAATTCCAGTGAATATATGTGAAGAAGACTTTGGACCATTCATCAATTCATTAACTCAATCTGTTGTATTACGTATGTTCACTTTAGTGACAATGACTTTATTCTGAAAAGTGCTGAAGCAGCACAAAATAAGCGGAGAATCTGTATGCAGCAGAAATTGCAATTACCTGAGGTGCTCCTTGAAGCTCCAAGTCAATCTTCTTTAGTTGTCATAGAGAGATTATCATGCAGGATTTTCTGCTATTTTGTTCTTAGTAAACTATAAAGGCACACTGGGGTTTTGTGTTTGTTTCCCAACCAGTTTGAAGACTCATATGTTCTAAAATGTTATCACTCTGTTGTGATGTAAAAACCTTGCTTGTTGCTGTTCTGCTATGTTTTGGGTTCCCTACTTAAGTCTTGGAGTAAATTAGTCTCCTTGCAACTACCTAGCTGGACTACACCTTTCTGTTGAAGACTGAGAAAAGTTAGCTCATGCATACACACTCCCACATCACAGTGATCATGACAGTAGCTTTATTTGGCCACAAAAAATCTTCACAGGTCAAAGTTGCTTCCTTGGCTCCCACTTTTAAGGGTGGGAGTAATTTGTAAGCAGCACTCTGCATTCTGGGACAATTTAATTAGAAACCTACTGGCTTCCCCAGCAAACTACGATTCGGCAGCAAGATAGGCAGGTAGCATAGCCAAGGCTGAAAGGCTGTTCTTACAATCCACTTAATTCCCTTGTGCACACATGTAGCCAATCTACCCTTTGAAACTAAAAAAAAAGAAAAGGATTAGTCAAATACACATACATGCTTGTACAGGGAAAACAGAGACTGAATATTACAACCAGCAAAAACAAATTCCATTAATATTACTGAATATTTCTTAAAGTGTATAATATTTGCTATTCTGTGTGTCAAACAACCAAAAGGATGCTTAAAAAGAAAAGGAAAATTAGGTACTGTGCATTTATAGCATTAAACAACATCAAATGCACTGAGGACATCCCAGCTCCAAAAGGGGGGAAGAGCCCAAAACCAAAAAATAAAACTCTTATCACCCATGTTCTAACGCCCAGAAGATTTCGTAGCAATAGATGAAACTCTGTTGTTTTCAACAGAGATTCAGAGGAACTTCCATCTACCAGAATGAAGAGAGCAATAATTAAACTTATTACTGTGTAAGAAGTTTTCTACTTTTCATGCTATTGATTAACTGCTGGCAAATATTAGTTTACATGTCTTGCATTTTTAAGAGCAATCTATGTCTACTGCCCTCTGGACAGTCTGGGTCTCTTAAATTACATCTACTGACAAAGAATTTTAATAACTGTTTCAGATCCTTTCTGGATCATTAGGAGCTGGATACAAAGAAAGTAGCACTTCAGTGTTTACTATCAAACACTGGT
>NW_010131178.1:18634-51962 GCF_000699245.1 Pterocles gutturalis
AATGAAACTGTCTGCACATAAATTATCTCCGTTTTTTTTTTTTTGTTTTGTTTTTTGTTTTTTTTAAAACAAAACACAAGTTTCATAATGGGATTTGGAAAAACTCTTCAGAGAGCAACAGTCAGGACACTATATTCCAAACAGGAGAGGAAGCAAAGGTATGTGTGTGAGTGGCAACTGGCAGGTGGAATCTTTTAATACAAATTGTATCACATAAGGATTATATTATATTGCACAAACGTGCTAAAGTTACACAAGAAAACTGTAGGGAAGGCTAGCCTCTAGTATCTTCACTCTGCTACAGTAAGCCTATCACAAGCCACTAGAATCGCAAATGTAAAAGGACCAATAACGGTAGGAGTCTTACAATCAGATCCTACTCTCTTTTTTTCCAAAGTGAAATCTCATGGTGTTTTTTACTAAAGCACAGATTTGACTTGGGGAGGGGGGGAAGGGGAAAAAAAAAAAAAAGGAAGAAAATATAAGAAAATCCCAGAACTTTTGGGTTTTGAAAAACATGTCCCCAAGATATTTGTAATTATTTAAGTATTAGCTAACAATTCTCTTCATTTTTTTTTTGGGGGGGGGTAAATTATTTTTATTTAAATTCTTTTGAAATGTCCTGGTAAACTAACAGAGAGAGAAGCACTGTATTGTAATTCACTGACTACCAGTCTGATTTCTTGATCCCTAATAAGTTCAGAGTTTGGTTGTGAAGAAAGCTACAGTAGATAGTTGATATCAGAACAGAAATTAGACCATTTTAATCACAGTAAACAGAGTCAGAGAAAGGGAAATAAAAGACAGAAAAGTTGTAATAGAGACTCCAGCTAATGCAGATAGAAGGTGATGGCAATGGCCATGTCTAATCACACTCCCGACTACTTAAAACATGCACTGGATTTCCGCAATATAACAAAGTCTGAGAGAAGCAAAATCTCTGATACAATAGTTTTGCTACCTGATGTATACATTAGAAGGTCCTCTAGAACTTGAGCCACCATAAACAATCAAAATCACAAAGTGATAATGCTGAAGTAACAGAAACAGCAAAAAGATGAGTTAAAGTGATCCATCAACATCACGAGTACTAACCAGCAAAATGCCAAACAAATTCCAACACCCACGAAGGAACACAGCCTTGTCAAAACCCGTGTTTCTAATTTGAAAATCCATCTTCATTTGTGCAACTGCTGAGTTGGTATTAACCTCATCACTCCAGCTGGAATGGAACGCCTGAATCACAGAATAATATGATTTACAGATTTTACCTCTTTGCTGGGTAACCAGAGAAGTCCCCCAGCTACAAGCATATTCCTGAGCAGGAATAATGTGCAAGGTCAAGGATGCAGCAGCACACATCGACTCCTGTGTCATGTTGGGATGAGATGTTTTGCAAAAACTGTTTATTTCACACAAACCTGTACAGGGGCATCTCATCACCTTGACTCATTTACTGCCACATGGGCACTCTCAACAGCAAGCAGTCATTAAACAAACATCATTGCTTACAGTTTACCCAGTGTCTTCCCATCTGTGGAGGGGCTGAGAACAACTAATGAAAGTATTTGCTACTAAGCATTAATTTCACAAGTTGTACAGATCAGCCTGATAAGCCAAACAAGCTTAGGAGAATTGCTTCTGGAATGGAAAATTCTGATTTGTATCAAAAGAATGCTTTAAAAAGCCTGGGGTTTCCCTTTGTGGCACAATATAATGGGTGAGGATAAACAATACACAAACAATCTCTAAAGAAAGCCTAGTCTGGTTATTTGAAGATTACTTCAAGGCTATAGCTGCAGATTTAGGACTGTCTGTCTAGGCTAATTTAGCCTGCTGACATTTTGCTATGAAGATATTTTCGGCATTTTGGAGTTCTGAGTCTCATGGGGGAAGGGAACACTTTTCATGAGACACAGCAATTAAGCAAGATTAGCAAATATTCAAATAATTTCAGCCTGAATGCTGTTCTGTGCAGCCCTAGCCCTGAAGGTTAAAATTATTATTTAACTCCTTACAGACTATGTCATCCTAACTGTAATCGTGTTGCACACAGGGCATGGTGGAGTCCTTTAGTCTGTAAATGGGTGACATACTGGCTGGTTTTAAATAAATCCACTACAAAATTCAGAGTATAGGAACAGAGAATGGAAAAGTACCATTAAAATTACTGAATGCCATCCCTTGCGATGGTAAGATTAGATGGAGTCACAATTCCATCCACCATGAGAACTAAAAGTAAGTTACTAACCAGTGGCATTAGAAGGGCAGAAGCAGACTCTTAAACTAAGGTTCATCAACCAAAGACTGGTAGAGACATTGTTCCTCCTACCGTACTACTGATCATCACGTAAAAGGCATGAGTTTCAGTTTGCAAGCTTAATGTTCTTATGCCCAGAGCATTTCTATGGGCAAAACTTAAATTGCTTCCGTGCTTGTAGAAGGCACACACAGCAGCAGTATAAATACAAGCAATGCCTGCTCAGGGAAACAGTGCAGTGCAGTAAACACTACCTTCTCCAAAAGCTCAGGAACCTCACTTCTGATTTTTTTTACCATCAGACGGATTCATCAGCCTTCGAGAGTTATTTTAGATACCAGTTAAAATGCATCTGATATGGGCATGCCAATGAACAAAAAAACACTGTCATTTCCAGAATCAAAGGTCTCACATCCAATAAAACTGTTTGACGTATTTTGGACAGGCACCTCCTGGTCAGCTTCAGGACTAAAATGATCCCAGATTCATCTCCTGATTGTGTGCCAGGGGTGTGTCTTTAACACCTAGGTGGACAGTCAGTGAAAGCTGATAGAATTTGGCAGACCAAGATCTGCTTGATCAGGTCATTTTAGTGTCTATATGCAAAGTACCACATTCCTATGTATTCAAGTTATCTGCAATATTTGAGTAGGTACACCTCCAAAAGTGGACTGCAAAAGAGAAATTGCTTAGACATGACAGGTTTTTCTGTGTGGTAAGTGACACGCAGGAAGATTCAACAAATCCAGCAAATACACTGTACAAACGAGAACAGAGAGTCAAAAGGTCCCACAGACAGCTCTGGTGCCCACGGCACAGCAGCAGGACTGCACCACGGCACAGCAGCACTAGCCGACTCCTGCAAACACACAGCTCTATTGGGACAGAGATGCCATTACTCCACCAAGCTCAGGCGCTGCATGTTTTGGTACACCCTTGGAAGCACCAGACCCACTGAGATAAAACTTCACAGAGGAACATAGTCTGCTCCAACCAGTTTTGGTATGGATGACTTGAGGAAGTTCACCATCTTGAAGGGGATGGTTGCAAACATAGCACAAACTACTTACCTCTCAATATTGTTTTTGAATGTGAGGTATTCACAGGAAAGGATGTTAACATTCTATCATTGCCTTGTTCAGAACAGTGAAGTCTGAAAAATTCCAATAGAAAAACACTCTGGCATTTTACCAATAGGGAGGAAACTGAAGAAACAAAAATGCAGAAAAACTACACTCCTGAAATGTCAGAGAAGTATTCTGGTGAAGGAAAGTGGATGATATAAGAAGGCAGAAGTGGCAAAGAAGACAAAGACAAAGATGACTGAGTGGGATCAAGTGGGAATCATCAAAGATGATTCAGTGGGATCAAGTGCACCCTCAGCAAGTTTGCCGGCAACAAGCTGTGTGGTGCAGTCAACATGCTGGAGGGAAGGGATGCCATCCAGAAGAACCTGGACAGGCTTGAGAGTTGGGTCCATGTCAACCTCATGAAGCTAAGTGCAAAGTGCTGCACATGGGTCAAGAAAAAACCCAAGCACAAATACAGGCTGGGTGGAGAATGGCTTGAAAGCAGCCCTGAAGAGAAGGACTTGGGGGTGTTGTGCTTGTGGCCCAGAAGGCCAACCGGACCCTGGGCTGCATCAAGAGAAGCGTGGCCAGCAGGTCAAGCGAGGTGAATGTCCTCCTCTACTCTGCTCTGTGAGACCCCACCTGGAATGCTGTGTCCAGTTCTGGGGGCCCCAAAATAAGGAGGACACTGAGCTGTTGGAGTGGGTCCAGAGGAGGGCCACAAACATGGTCAGAGGGCTGGAGCACCTCTCCTGTGAGGACAGGCTGAGAGAGTTGCGGCTGTTCAGCCTGGAGAAGAAAATGCTCCGGGGGGACCTTACAGTGGCCTTCCAGTACCTGAAGGGGGCCTACAGGAGAGATGGGGAGGGGCTTTTTACAAGGGCATGCAGTAACAGGATGAGGGATAATGGATTTAAACTGGAAGAGGGCAGACTAGATATTAGAAGAAATTCTTTACTGTGAGGGTGGTTAAGACACAGGAACAGGTTGCCCAGGGAAGCTGTGGATGCCCCATCCCTGGAGGTGTTCAAGACCAGGCTGGATGAGGCTTTGAGCAACCTGGTCTAGTGGAGGGTGTCCCTGTCCATAGCAAGGGGTTTGGAACTAGATGATCTCTGAAGTCCCTTCCAACCCAAACCATTCTATGATTCTATGAAGAAAGAGGGCAAGGATTATTTTTTCAATCTAGTTTTTGTCCATTGCAGCAGAAATAGAGGTCATGTCTCTTGAAACTTATCTTCTGTAACTATACTACTGCTGCACCGTTCATTTGGAGTGTCCTCTAAGCCAAAAGCTATTACAAGTGCAAAAAAAGACACTACATCCTATGGAGCTAGGCAGCTGTATTTCAGCTGTAGAGGAAATTACTGGACCTTTTTACAATTACATGAAGTTTAAAAAGGGTTTTGAGACATCTAGTACTGTAAAATAGTGGCTTGCACATGGTATTCACAGCCAAGAACTTTCAAGTTTTACTACAGTTTTTTCATTATTCACTCCATTTCGGCAAACATATCACTTCAGCCAACATCTTCCTAAACCAGCTAAAGCTAGGCACTTAAATATATTTTAAGAACAAAGGTATGTGGTTTGATGCTTCTCACCTGCAGTATGCAGCAAAGTAAGTAAGACCCAATAACTAAACATTAAAACATTACTAAACATTTCAGGAAGAAAACACTGTGGGATGAGATGCAGCAGGAGAATTGCATATGCTCCACTTCACAATCCACTGCCAGACTTATCAAAAAAAGGCAGCTCAGGCTGAACATGTTTGAAGGCAACCATTCAATACCTAATTACGTTTTATGATGATAAAAATGATGGCACCATATTCCAACATTACTAAAAGGAGCACAAACATTATTGAATAATCTGTACAACTCAAAGCATTCAATCTTTATTTTACACACTCTTTTACAAAGGCAAAGTAGAGCAAGAAGACATTTTCATCTTAACTAATCGAAATTCCAGCCTGGAATAAGCAGGGTAAGTCAAAGCATTATTTCTTTGCAGTCACTCAATAAAAGCCTACTATACATCTTAGTAGGATAACGGAGGGCAGAAGAAGGAGTTCTGTACTTAAGACTCAGGTGAAATATTTGCCACATTTAAGCCAACTACAAAATTATTAAAATAATAAAATATGACAGGTATCATCATTAGTGAAATCAGAACCATAAAAACAGTATTTTTATCAGTATTAACTGTTCTTGAACTCTGGATGCAATAATATTCATTTTTGTTCCTTTAAGTAAAACACTCACTATCACCAAAGTAAACTATTTACTTTGCATTTCCAGTATATTTCTGTATGTACCAAAGGTTGACTTACATTGTCAACACTGTATTTGTTTACTAGCAGTTTCTCCTCCAGATACTGGTGTTACAGAACATCAGTGCTTCATAGTTGTGAGCACAAGTAATTCAGGCTGATGTTCACTAAAGTGGGTTTATTTACCTTGGCATGTGAAAATCATTGTGATCCATCTCTTTAATCAGTAGTACTGATTAGGATCAGTAAAAGTAAAGAAGGTTCATTTTACTTTAATACTGGAGCATCAGTAATTGAGGTCTATGTTCAAGTTCTCTTCCCTAAACTGCAGGAGCAGCCTTAAGTCCTGTACTCTGATCACTGAGAGAAACTTCCATAGTTTGATCAGCTTAATACGTAGAAACTCACGAAGTTTAAAATAGTCTTTTCTACATTCTCCAAATCAAATAATTTGTTACAAATACAATCAATTACCTTAATTAAATATGCTGGAATCTATCAGGCTGTGAAGCGGTTTGGCAGCAGCTTTCCATATAGACTGAAACCTCTGCAAACGCCAAGCACAATCTTCTCCAGTTTTCCAGCAGCTATAATTCCATCCCTTACTTTTCAAAGAAATGGGGATAGACATCAAATAAACAGTTTGAAGTAGTCCTGGTAAAATTATTCTCAAGCTCAAAGTGGTAGACAACCCAGGGAAGGTTCTCCCTTCCCTTAAGCTTTTCATTATAAAGCAAAGTTTTTCCTAAACATGCCTTGCAACCGTGATTAATTATGCTTTAGCTGTTATCTAAAGAACTTTAAATGAGTAATTTCTGTGATTAACAAATACAGTAAGATTGCATTTTCCAACCCAGTTTCACTCCATATTGTATCACCTCAAATCTGTTGAATATATAAACAATTAGTTAAATGAGTAGCAGTTCACTGAGTGGACAAGCACTGAAGAGCCCACTGAAGGGTGAACACTGACTCTAAGTATGCATGACATAAGCATTTATCAGTTCTTAATCTGGTTTCATGATCTGAAAAAAAATGGAGCCTATTGCACATATGCAAATAAAATTCTCAATTATAACAAAAGATGTCTTCAAACCACAGCATGCCGTGTTGTAGCCAAGTTTCAGGTAACAATGACACTAAACTACGCCATTGATACTCTTGATAAACACCATGTAGACATTAGAACTCCCTCTAAAAACATTAAACAGTGGGAGAATTATTTATTGTGTTTTCTCAATAATATATGGGTCCAGGGATTTCAATGCAACCCGTCTTGTTGCCATTCTCTACGAAGTGTTTGAAAAATTAAATAAAATGGCTGAGCTTCAGAGCTGTCTGGACAGAGAGGTCACACTGGGAGGAGGAATAATGAATCATGGTATCATTCACATAAATTGGACCCCTTCCTTCTCCAACATTTTCAGGTATGCTTAGCGTAGATATACAGCTAGAAATGTCTAAGAGAGCTCTGGGCACACAGCTAGTTAGTAAAACAGCTACAAAATTAAGCACTAGCCACTTCAATAATAGAATCTTTCCACCTCCTACCCAGGATGGAAAAATGAACTTTATGTTATATACAAAGGCCTGATGGTAGACTGAAGAAACTTAGCTACTACTTATTTTACAAAGCCTGTATAACCTGCTTCTTTTACTCACTTATGACGTAGTCACATTGTTCCAAATACATGTCAAGAAGGACTTTGTAGGACTCTGCATAAAGACGTTTCAAAGAACCAACCCCATAAGAGAAGAATCAAAAATAATGTCTGCTTCACTAAAAATTCAGGGAAAAATAAATCCTATCAAACTCCTGTGATTTTTAAAAAACACTATTTTTTTCTTTCTTTTTTTTTTATGTATGATAAACCGTTCCAAATTCACCTCTGCAATTCTTCTTCTCAGTCCTGACTACCTCCCTCTGATTTCTGGCCCCATCTATATGCTTATGGGCATATAGTCTTCTGGAATAGAGAAGTTTTTTCAGAGGCACATACCTTAACACAGAAGCTCAGCATAAAAACGAAAGGTACAGGAAACAAACTCTGGTTTTTGAGTCATATAAATTACAGAGAAAGTCCAGGGTTTTTAGAAGTTTCTAGCCTTTATAGTTGCAGAAAAAAGCCTTAAGAAAGTCACTGCTCAAAACCCATAAAACAACAAAACACTTTACAAACTGGTTTTATATCTGAGAAGCATAAATAGAATTCAGCTTTGTAATCAGTTTCAAGATGCGATAGCCATGACTAGACTTTGTATCTGGCACCTGGACGTAAAACAGAGCACTGCCGCCCTCCTCCCACTCAGCACTGCGCCTTCTGCCAGACGATCCCTGCCCAGCTCAGCTCTCTGCTCCAGCGCTGGCTCTCTCATTTAGCAGTGAATATAGATTTCACATAGCTCCAATTCCATGCTATGTTCTTGGAGGTTAAGATCATCTCACCAATATGATTTAGACCCCGATACAAAAATTTATTGAAGACAACAAGTGTTGGATCAGTTTCTCAAAGACAAATATTAGCAGTGAAGCACTTCCACATTCTCAATCATTTGGCAATGCTGAGAATCGCTATAGTGTCGAAGAAATACGTTTTACTCAAATGAGATATGTACACACAAAATTGTATTACTCAAACTTAACAGGTGTATCTAGAAAACTGAAAGATCTGAGTGCTATCCAGTCTCCCCAGACATCGTTACTGACAAGCATGTACAGAAACGCTGGGCAAATCATCTCCCCCAGAGCGTCAGCTGACCTGGGCTCTCTGGTCTTGACATTCAGACACAGCCCAGGACTGTCTACCCTAAAGCTTCAGATCCCTCCTGAAGTTTTTGGTTTTGTTTTTTTTTGTTTGTTTGTTTTTTTTTTAAGGTGTCTGCTGCTGTTCCTTTGATTTCATGACCAGTTTTAATAAACAGGTGAAATCTACTGATGCCTCAACCTTGGAGCTGAAGCCAGCCAGTAGTGCAGACCACGCTCTGCTTCACCTGCAACCTGCACACACAAATCAGTCACAACCAAATGAAGGTGCACAGGAAAAGAGCACGAGGCAGACTATCTTGCAACGGCTGAAAGAACAAAAAACAAATATGAAAAATCCTGCAGAACAAAGTGAGTTGTTTTTTTTTTTTTTTGTTTACATACATATCTTGGAGACAGCAAAAAATACTGAACGATCCTACTAGTCCTGTCGCTTAACGATTTGAAATTACTTCTTCCTAAGCATGCTGGTACGCGGTTTACAAATGGCGATTTCCACTACAACGGTCAATCTCCTCCACAGCTTAACATATCCCACTGACTACCTCTCCCTCACATCTGTTCTAAACCTCTGCCATATAGATTATTGGTATGGTATGTGTGTATTATGTCTCCTCTAATGACTCTGAACTGCTCTTTATCTTCTCAATATCTGCACACTACAAGTGCAGATTATCTCAGGATCAGGGTGTTATTTCAGATCAGGTGGTCAGAGAAACTATTCTTGTGCTTGATCTGATGTCACCTCAACCTTAAGTCAATTTGCCATTCCTTCTTTGAGAAGTAGCTAATTTTTAATTAATTATTAGCCATTATTTTTACTTTCTTTTCTGATCTTCCTATAGAATGTTCACTTATGGTTTTAAAATTTAAAATGCAAAAAAGATTATGTGGCATAAAACAAAATGCCAGTTAATACTGTACATAAGAATGATGCACTTTAATTCACAAATTATGAAAACAATGTAAGGAAAAAATAAGGCTTTACTCGTATTTTACAATTTACCTAAAAGTATAAAGCAATTTATCAAATTGTATTTTTAAATGGACCGTGAATCTTGAAACTGTATCCAGTAGATTCTTTCACAAATAAATCCTTTAAAAAGAATTTACTCCCCCATTACAACACCAAATTGGAACAGCATGCTTATCTGCTTTTATTTAGCAAATCCTTTAGCATCAGGAATGTATTTAGCTCTGTTGACCAGAGTGTGTCTCACAGAGATGCTAAACCTCAGCCTTCAAACATCATTGCCAGTTTGAAGAACCCTGGCAAGACTCTCCCCTTGTTCACCATCCTTTCTCATTGCTCTGCCATAAAGCCACTATAAACCAAGCAGAAAAGACTCCTGCGAAAGCATGACTGGAATAGCCAGGACACTGTCATTACCGAGGTGGTTTTCAGTAGATGAACCAAACAGAAATCCCTGCAGCCAGATTACAAGTGGTGGGCCTTCAGGCTGCACTCCTCCAGAGCCTACGCATGTTTCAACAGAGCAAGAAACACTGACAGCGCTGACCCAGAGCACACACGACATTTATTTTTTCCTTCCCCTTTGCAGTTGGCAATCTCTCTCTAAAGCAGGTACAAGGGGCAGCGCTATTAGCAAGAAGGGAAATGGGTTAAAAGAACACAGCTGCTGCAGCATCCCACAGGCTGGCGCTGGGGTACATGGCGCTGGTACCCCAACAGCAAATCCTTGGGGAAGGCTGCTGGGGGGGAGCAGTTCCTCACGGCCGCACCCCTGCCGCTCACACCGCCCGAGTGATCGGCTCCGCCTGCGATTTCACAAACATGTTAACTGGAAGATTTAAGTAACCTCAATCTGACTTAATCTAGTGGCTCTGAGGGACAGCAAGTATTTCAAGTTCTATCTAATTTCTGGGAGAAGCAGTAGATTTAGGATTGAAGGAAGAATAATTTCTTTTTTTTTCCCTGACTCTACATTTCTCTGGTTCTTTACGATACAGACAATAATGAAAATAGCAAGATAACTTTATCTTCTAAAATAGCTTCTATTCCCAAAAGGTGAAGCTGCATTTTCTCACAGTTTCACTCAAGAAGAAGATAAAAACATTTAAGCCAAAATGAAGAATTCTAGTCAGAAATCATCCACACTTCTAACACACGACAACAAAGGGATTAGGAATTTATGACTATAATCAAGGTAGGTTCTCCACATTTAAGAAATTGTTCTTAATTAACACAGCAAAAACTCACCCAGAGCCTCCAGAGCCTCTGTGAGTTGCTCTGGGAGTCTGGAAGTCACTCACAGCTTATTTAAAGGCTTCTTTTTTTCTCCAGTGGCCGCTCCGCTGTGTTACAGTATGCACTACATGTCTCTGTAGTACAAGAAACTGTAACAAACTTCACTGACACTAGCATTAGAAAATATGTCAAGCTTTCAGAGTATAAAACACCATTTAAAATAACTGACAGAAGGGAGAAGGTTAAAATTGTTATTACTTTTATCACACTCTGCAGTAAAAAGAATGAAAACGCATGCCTTAGAGTTTTAACCGCAACATGTTAATAAGTAAAAATTTACAGCTGGTTTCAAAAAATTAAAATATAATAGTGAAATTGCATGAAAGAAAGGAAAAAGTAGTTTTCTTTCAGTGCCACTTCTCTACATTTGAATCGCAGTCACCCAACTTATTATTAAAAAATACTCAGTGACTCTAGCAAAAGGAAATAAAAACACTTTTTTTCTTATCCAGGTAAGTACTTGGAAAAAGATGCTCACAGTGGGAATAGAAACAAGACTGAGTTTTACTAGCATCACAGGTCTGAAAGAAGGATGCTCTTTAAAACAGTATTTTTTAATGTGCAGGAACAAAAAACACTGCTGAGTGAAACAATACATCATGGTTCATCTTTCAGAACACAGAATTATCCATGATTTTACCTTTCTAAAATGTTAACTGGATTTGCAGAAGACTGAGTGCAGCACAGGACTGTACCTTGGAGGCAAATGCCTACCTTACAAGGAGAAATGGTTCAAATACTACAAAAATGCACATAAGCGGTTCAAGCAGAAACACGATCTGAACAAAAAGTAAAATGTCATTTTGAAAAATTAAATGACAACAGGCCAGGACACGTTTATGTAAAATGTTCAAAGTCTGCCTTTGTTTATTTCTAAAATTATGAGGCATCTTAAAGAAAAACAAAATGCAAACTCAGATGACTAACGTTCTGTTCAGCAATCAACAAGTTATAAATAATTACGAGCTTGTCTATGCACTATTACGTGAATATTTTTTATATTTATTTTTATCCTAACATGCACAGAGTACTGGAAGTCTAATGCATTGGTTAAGATAGTCAAAATCATAATAAATATTTTTTATGTTAATATATTTTTAGTAGCCACTACAGGGGCATTTCTGAAGTTCTGCCTGACTCTTTTGTTGTATTCCTCTGTGAAATTATTTCAAAATTTACATGTTTCTAAAATATTGATCCTAAGATGTGTTTTGCTGTAGTCATTCCAGTCAATTTAAAAAGATTATTTTCCCCATATATATATATATATAACTAAGAAAGGGCAAGTGATGCCACCCTGGCACTACATTATTTCACATGCAAAGGAAGAAAATGCAATACTTGCCAAAAAGAAAAACCTGAACAAAACCTGGGTGTTCTACAGAGGGGTGATTAATTAGATGCATAACTCTGTTCACTGTATTGAATCTCAGCTGAACTAGTTAAATGTAACACAGTAGAATACCATCATATTTTCATACAGAAGATTATATACACCATTAAAAAAAACCAAACAAGCAAACAGAAAAACCAACCCTAATTCCCAACTGATATAACATGTCACAGTACCACGAACTTCAGAAGTGAGGCATTGTGGATAGAAGCACACATGTTGGATCATGGGATGACTTCAGCGAAGAAACAAGTTTGTCAGCTCCATCAGGTGCATGACAGAGGAAGCAGGCTGGTGTCTGAGATGCATGTCACATGTCAGCACCAAAAAGAGGAAAAAAACTTTCTGCAGCAATTCAGGAGGTTCTGGCGAGAAGGCACTTCATTGCTTTCTACAAGCAGCCTCACTGGAAGATGGCACTAAAAATGCTGCAGCTCCAAGAAAGGCTTTCAGTTTCAATTGGAATATTTATTTTCCTTCTCACTATAATTCACTATTATATATAGCTACATATGTTACTGAGGATACAAAATATATACTTTCTGTGGTGGTTAAAGTGTAACAAAACTTATTAAATAAATCTATCACAAAAATAAATGGGCAAATTATGCATCATACAGGAGATTCAGTCTCTGTTTTAAAGTAACTTCTAAAGCTGACTTGCTGCTCCAGCAGCAATCACTCTAATGCAATTACATGGTCTTCCCAAATGCCACATCACTGCATGCACCTGGAGCTACTTTCCTGAGCTTGGACTGTAAGCACGGCAGCAGGATCTTGAGGAGTATGAGATTATCCCAGTATGGCCCCAGTAATAAGTCTATCCTGAGAGTCTAGAGCTTTTTGTGATTTTTGTGATACCCATGGTCTTACCTAGGAATTAATAGCCCAATCAAAGCATGCATCAGTTAACGACTTCACAATCCCTGTGTAGAAAAACACAATCAGGCTCTGCTTCAGTTCAACCACTTTATTGTGTGCTTAAGGATACACAGTTATATTCGCACACACACCACTGGCTGGTATAACCAGTCCCAATGCTACACCTCTCATCCTAGACTTCATCAGGAAAAAGGTATTAAACATGCCTTCGCATCTGCCCCTGTCCAGAGTGAGACGGACTAAATACCAACCCATGTGTTTTTCATATACTCATTCAGCTGACTTATCAGAGCAAATAATACTCTAAAATCAGCAGACCTTTGTTGAGTAACTTCATAAAGATCATAAAGATCTGCCTTATAGGCTATATTAATACCCCATTTTTTGAGATTAGTTAGTCAGAATTGATTGCAAGTATAAATCCTCAGAGAAATATTTAATAGGTATGTAATGTTTACTTCTCTGAAAGTATCTGATGCAACTGGATTCCACTGTGAAGGACTAAACGGTTCCATGGAAGCCTCTTTTGAAAAAAAAGTTAACAAATAAATAAATAAACAAATAAATGAGCAAGCATATCTATGTAATAAACTGATTTCAAGCAGAGATTTGCTAGAGCATGACATGGAACATAGCTAGAAAGCAAAGGTGTGATCATCATGTGCTAAAATGCTGGTGTTACTTGTGCTGTCTGAAATAACAAAGAAAATAAGAACTTGAAAGCTCAGGCTTCAATACACTTCTGTATTCCTGGAGTTAGCTCTGATATTGTTCCTACACGGTAGTAGGTAAATAAAGGCTATTTTAAGTCTTTGTTTTCCCACTACTAAAGAGATTTAGCAGGCACACAGATGCCAGTTTTGTTAGACACGCACTTTTACTTTGCTAGAAGCGCTTAGCACCATGAGTAAACTCCAATAGCACTGTAGTTGTTTCCACATTGCTAAAATTACTATGTCATCAAAATCATACTGTTTGCCAGAATATATTGATTTTGACAAAATGTCATTTAGAAAAAAAACTGAAGAAAATCTGTGTTTTGTTGTAATATTTCAGTAAATATTTCAGTATAGTTTCTTATTAAATTAGCATTACATTGGAAAAAAATCAGTGTTATGATAAAAAACATTTTGACTACTCCCAAAAAATTGAAAACATTTAAATATTTTGTTGATTCTAGGCCAAAACAAATGTGTAAATAATAAAATTGCCATTAAGTGAGTGCTCTGGTTCCCACACAGCTCAGTTAATGGTTTGCATCTGGAAGTGGCCTCAAGAGAAGACTTCACATCACAGTATGTCTACTACTTGGTGTTCTCCCCTACACACAGGAGATAAGGAGAAAGGCTTCTACAGGGGTTCTTCATCCTCTGCAAGAACAAGAGCTCTAATTCCTTGAAAGACACCTTGCATCTGTTGTCTGCCCATCTGATGGTAGCAAGAATCCACACTAGAGTCTGACAACTCACGGCTGTGATTAAGGAGGCGTGGAGAACATAACAGGTGCTTGTGACTTCTCTTGCACCATCTGGTCATTCTGACAAAATAGTCTTGGACAACCCTGAAATAACCTGTTAGAGAAGAATTTGAGCAGTTTGCAGCATCACAACAGACTGAGAAAACTATTGTGAGGATTAGCTTCTCCCTTTGTCTGCCCACTCTCCATTCTCCTCTTGCTCTTCAGCATACCTGACTTATCTGGAAAACTCTACACCAGTTCCAGGGTAGACAGCAGTGAAGAAGATGCTGAGGTGAAGAACATGAAAAAGTACACACTGAGAAGTTAAGACTTTGTGTCAGTGAAGGTCTGTGTGTGGAATGGGAACCACAGATTATGTCTAACCTGAGACACCTGGGAACTCATCACTCCCTCATGAACACAGGTGTGCGCCTCCAGGCACCACACCTCAAGCATGCTCTGACCACAGGAAAAATATCCCTTTTTTCCACCTTTTTATGATGCAAATAAAAATTATATTGTCCATTTCAAGAGATGCAATACTTTATCCTGATCTCTATTTGATTTTCTGTCCTAGATTTCACAATGACTTAGTTCCGTAGCTGTATCTTTTTGGAAAGGGAGGAGTCAAGAGTTCTTGGAAGAACACCACATCTGCTCTCAATTCCTATTCTGCATTAAAAAATACAGATGTTAACAGCTTTCAAAATGTATTACAGTTTTGTTTTTTTTAAGTACATTGAAATCATCAGAAACTCTCATCTCAGGGATTACACACTCCTATACCTTATATTGTAGAACTCAGTATTGTAGGCAAAAGGAGCTTGAAGAAAAGTAGTCTCAGACATAAACTAATCCATGACTGAATATCCAAAGACATTCAGCTTTTCTCTTCTTGAATTCCCAATAGCGTAATTCAAACATTAAAAAGATTTTGGAGAACTAGTGCAATTTAAAGCAAACAAACTTCTGCTTTGAGATTTCTGGACTGGAAAAGTCAGAAATTTAGGGGAGAATTTACAGTTTTCCCCCTTTACAATCACAATACACACTGCTTTGTATTGTTTGTACACTGAAGTTTTTTGGCATTCAGACGAAGCAACTGGTGAAAGCAAGCAACTTTGAGAAATCTGCATGAGTGCACAAAGGTAGACTTCACTTCAATGTCAGTGATTAACTCTGGACAGCCCTGAGGATTTAACAAGCACAACTAACTACGATGATGACATGCATTATAACAATATGTTACATAAAGTATGATCTACAAGGAAAAATGTTGCCAAAAACTATATATAGAGATATATTTTATCTAGGTGCACATTAGCTAAATAAGTGCAATAATTTACTTTAATATCCCCTAGCTTAAGCATTAAGAAACCAACAGCAATCACAGATACTCCTGAACTGGAAATCATGGAGGCTGGAAGATTTTTCCAGGGAAGTTATCACTTTTTTGTGCTATTCATTAAACATCTGATACTAGCCCCAGTCCGAGATATAATACTTAGCTAAGAGAAATTTTATATGAGCTGACCCACCAATTCTTACACCTGTTTACCATTGCTTTTCATAAACAGCAGCGAAATGAGAACAAAAATGAAGATATCACTTCACAACTAGTTTCTAATTAAGTGATCAACAAATAACACATCAGATGGGGATGTACTTCAGTGGCCCAAAATGAAATATCAATTCATTCTAAAAATGGGAGTCAGTATGGCTTTGAATTATCTATACTAGCACTGTAGTTCAAATTGGGAACATGCTTTTGTAGTTATCAATGGCTCTTCCTTACTATACCTTGTTTCACACTGCAAAGCTGGTTTTGGAGCATGTCAACTTTACTCGTTTTTGGGACGGACCCAAACCAGAAGTGGTCTCCATAAGCACACCTAAAGCTCCAACTGTAACTTGTTATGCAGCCCACTGAACCAAACCAGAACTACTTCTACAAACTCCCAGCAGAAGCACTTAATGTGTACATTGCCCGCCCCAGCCACATTCTGCACATCTGCACCTACTGGGCTGAATGGTACCAGCCTTTGTCATCAAAAACTGGACCAGATCTCAGGAAAGCAGGATCTGTCACTGGTCTGATGAAGGTTGCAGGACATGTTTCCTCTCTTGTCTGTGGCCTCACGTCATAAAACTATTTAACTCCTTTAGTTGAAGCTTTGAGACCCATCAGTGAAGTTATTTCAAATGCATGGTTATCACGACATTCTGGTAATCAACTCCCTCACAGACACACAGTATTGTATCTTCATTTTGTAAACTATCCATCCCTCGCCCACATCCCACTTGTCAGGCTCTTCACCACAGAAGAGATGAGTTTGGGCAGAATCAGACCCTCTGGACCTCATGAGCGGCTTGAAGGTCAGCCTGCAGTGCATGCAGGTAGATCTGATCAGCTGAGCACGGAGAAGTCATTTTTTAATTGAACTCTTAGAGATTGCTGCTATAAATGGAGATGTCATTTGGCTTCGTTCTCCACTGATATGTTTCCAAAATAGACAGTTTCCCACTTTTGTTAACATAAAGCCATCAAAATAATTCTACATGGCATTAAAAAAAAAAAATAAATAAATTACCTGGTTTGATCAGTACATATAAAAAAAAATTATCTGTGTTAACTTTACTGACATTTTCTTCCTCATATCTCACACACAAAGAATATCAAATATTTCTGTGGAGTGCTAAAAGGCAAAGCAGAAAGAAAGTTTGCACCACAGAAAGGCTCTAAAGGTGCCAAGGATGAAAAGTGCAGGGTGACGGCATCCACACAGCTGGTCATCGCACTCAATAGGGACAAGCTGCCAGTGCAGCATCAGCTATAGAACTGTGACCTGTTGAGTCCAGAGTCATGCATTTCCTTCAGAAAAAAAAAAAAAAACTAGGAAAAGCTGAACTGCGAACATCACTGGAGCCTCTTGTCATAGAAACTGTGGGTAGTTTTTACCAGCTCTGAATTCCTTCTGGGAATTCACCTTTCTTTAAAAGTTCAACAGGTATGGCTTAGTGAGGATGTTTAATAAGGCTCAGCGCAGTACAGCCAGTACATCTGTTACAAAAAAAAGCAGAATTTATTAGGCTTACAGGTCAGTATATAAATTTCTCAAAGAGACTCTATGACTATGTCTCTACTAGTGAATTAAACATGACTAGAATATCAAACATCTACTCTGGCACTGAGGCCATCTGGCAAGAATACCTCAGGTCCTTACCATCAGACTTTCTCACCCTCCAAAGAGAGGTGGCTGTAGCTAGCTGGGTATCAGAAGGATCTCTGGCCCGTGAGGACTCCTGAGCAGCACCTGGGAAGCCTTTTGAGCTGGTAGGGGACAAAACCACCATATGAAGCACTCCAAGAATTTATTGGTAGGGTTGGTTGGACTTCCAGTACTCAGGAACATTTTCCAAAACTGTCGTGGAGAAGCCTACTGGCAGCAGCGCCTGTATATGTGTCCCCTCTTTTTTGTGTAAGCTGAGAGAAGGAGCTGAGAGTCATCACAGAATAATAGAATGGTTTGGGTTGGAAGGGACCTTAGAGATCATCTAGTTCCAACCCTCCTGCTATGGGCAGGGACACCTCCCACTAGACCAGGTTGCTCAAAGCCTCATCCAACCTGACCTTGAACACTTCCAGGGAGGGGCCAATCATGATGGGACAGCAGAAGAAGCACAGAAAAACACACACACAGACACGTGAACGCAGGTCAGGGAAATTCCATTCCTGGGGATATTTCTTTGCGGTCCAGCAGTAACTATTGAACTGTAAAGTCTTCAATAATTTCTTTGGGATGTGCACTACCTCTAAATGACACTGAGCTTCTGGAGTTTATTGAATAATTGATAAAATGTTTTTTCTCCCATTTTTTCAGTGTCTAATGTTCTAGTTTGTTTATTCCCATGAAGGCAAACCAAGAAAAAAATGGTGTTGGACCTGCTGGTTGATAGTAGATACTAGATACTGATTCAAACAAAACTTTTTATTCAGTTTCTGTATTTGTCACTGGGAGTTTTGCTTGAAAATAATTAAGAAAACATTGTTTTGAAAATGCAATGATCAGATCTTCATCAGGTAGAGCTTACAGTCAGAACAGCTGAAAGGAAAAATGGGCAAAGTTGTCATAAATCACCTTTTCGTTCCTCCGATCCCAAAGCGACCAGACTGAGCCAGCTCCCAGTGCAAACTGCAGCAGAGTGAGGACTACAGAAGTACAATGCTGCCAAGCCATCTGAGTGTCATACAGACCCTGTTGCACACAGATTCTGTCCTCTGCTCATCCTGACAAGCTTCTCTCCATATCCTGCCTAGACAGAAAGTGGGTATAAGCTTCAGGGAGGTATTTCCAACAGCATGCCCAAAAGGAATCTTATTTACTCCTTGCACTGAAGACAACAACCAAGAGCTAGACCCCAGAAAAGGACTGGCTACTTCCAAGACCTCGAGATTAAAAATGCCCCTTTTCATAAACAAAACTTAACAGTACAACGCTAGATGATGTATCAGCATGAGTCATGACTGGCATTACAGTTGGTGGACACTAAAGAGAACACTTGATTAAACAACAACAAAGATAAGCCAGAGAGTTATTAATGCAAATGGACAAGTTTTAGAAACACATCAGCATTTGAGAATTCCAGCCAATATTCTTGCAAAGCTAAGGTGTAAGTAATACCATTCTCATTTGTATTATGATGTTAAACTGAATATCAGCCACAGTTCTGCTACATGTTTTGCTGCTTTTAGAAACAAGGAAAGGACAGAACAAGAGGTAAAATTCATGCAGATCATGGAACAATCAACGGACGTAATGTCCGAAAAAAACTTTTTCAAAGGAATGAAGATTCAAAGTACTTTTAGAATTTAGTCCTGTAATTACATATAATTCTTCTGCTGCTTTTAAAACACTCTCCAATACTCACAATACTGTGGTCCTAGTTTTTCAGGGAATATATATAAGATGGAAGGTACAGCCACTTCTCCCCCTTCAAAGCACCTAAAAATTCAGTCTATGATACCTAACTGCTCAAAAATTCCAGTCTCGGCGTGAGGATCTGTGTCTCTGTAAGCTTTTCTGCCATCCTATGAAGAGACAATGGGATAAGCTGATGGTCAGGATATCGGCATTACTGCTGGATTGCTTTGCTTCTGACAGTCTGCGTAACAGCCAACAGAAAATGGGCTGAAACCTGTTCTCTTTGACACCACTGAAATTGGACTACAGCATGTTAATAGCCAAATTTGACATCATGTTTTCCCTGGAAAGGAAAATGTGTTCCTCAGAAGTCTAATATGACATAATATGCTAAAATAGTCTCCTCTGGAGTTTTTTCACTCAATCAATAAAACAAGTGTCTTGGAGGAATATTGAATACATGTTTTTGATCACGTGGAAACTACAGCTCCTTCTGAGTAACTGTCTATTTACCAATGCTTTTTGTGAAAAACAATAAACATACCCTATCTCTGCTGAGCAATGATAACCAAATAAAATAAACGTTCACTCCACTACGATCCTATAGTAATCTAAAAATTGAACAATTCCCCCCTGCCTTCCTTCCCCATTTTCTTTATCTATCTCCATTTGAAACAGTCCCGGTTTACAGTATTGCTCACTACAACAAAAGCAGAGGTAGAAGTAAACTGTAGGGTTTTTTTATAAAAGTCTGGTCCCTCAAGTTTTTCAAGATTTGACCCTTCTTATATTTATTTGACCCTCCTTATATTTACTTATACAGCACAAGTGTCTGCTATTCAAAGTCAAAATAAATAAGCAAATAAGACATAGCATAACAGTATCATTAAAAATAAGCACCTTCTGTTTGCAAAGAAATTAGCATGCCTGTTCTGACAGCCATGCCACACTAGTAGAAAGGAGACACAGAAAAGGATTTGAAGCTGAGCGTTGAGCGATGAGGCAGGGTGGACAGCTGTGGGCAAGTGCATTTAAAGAATATCAAAAAGTCTAACTGGTAGTGGATTGCTTGTGCTGCAAGAGCTGATGAAAAAATATCACACTTCTGACAAAAAGACAATCAGAAAGTAATAGACACGAAGATTCAGCAAGGGACACCAGGGAGAAAAAGATGGAAATATACTAGTAGCCTCAGTAGAAGCTAGGACAAAATCTGCTTGCAGTGATAGATGACCACAATTCAATGACAGATTGAAAAGCAACCCTGACACTTTCATCCTTTGATTGCCTTCATCAACATTACATCTAGTCAATTCTTCACATCCATTATTTCCATATATCTGAAGATTTATCTCTCATCTTTGAAAGGTAATATTTAATTTTGTGTCCTCTAGAAGCAATTAACTAAATCCATCTTCTGAATCTTCCGCACTGTTACTGCATTATTGCTGTGTTTCAAATTCCTCAGAAGCGATCTGCAGTAAGTGTAGATTCGTCATAACATTTTATTTCAGGTTTGCTTTAGTTTTGCTATCATGAAGGAGGTCACAATAACATAGCAATGTATAAAGAGACACATAAGATTGAATCTTCTGCACTGTTACTGCATTATTGCTGTGTTTTAATCAAATTCCTCAGAAGCGATCTGCAGTAAGTGTAGATTCGTCATAACATTTTATTTCAGGTTTGCTTTAGTTTTGCTATCATGAAGGAGGTCACAATAACATAGCAATGTATAAAGAGACACATAAGATTCAACAATCCCACACATGGTAGGGTGCAGATGACATACAATATTGCTCTGTGAATGTTATAATCAAGCAGCATATAGTGTTGCAAAGAATTTCAGAACTCATTTATTACCATGCTATGCAGTAGCAAGCATCAGCTACAGTCAAGCTCAGAAGGACTAGCTAATTGCGTGCCAGAAAATAGCAAGCTACATTTGTATTTAGCTTAATTCAGCAGTGTGTTCAGGGAGACAGAGAGCTTTGGTTTGGTTTTTGTTTGTTTGTTTGTTTGTTTTTTGTAGACTGCACACCTTAGGAAAAGGACTAGAAAAATAACAATGAGAAACATGTAGCCTCCTGCTTTAGAGCACAATAAATGTGAATAATCGAGAGCCAATAGGAAAGAGAAATTTCAGCAGATTCATACAGGAGTCTCATGAGATTTGGTCACTTTCTTGAGCTATTAAAAAAAAAAAATCATTCAGGGACTTTTACGGAAAAGTAGTAACAAATTACTATGACTTCTATTTTAAAGATAGCTGTTCAGTGAGCACCAGCAGTCAAATTAATAGGTATGCTTATATCTGAGTGGAATAATTCCTTTTTCAGTTAAACCACTTTGCACAGATAGAAGCCTTTGTGCCAGCAGGTTTCAAAATTACATTATACGTGTGTCTCTGTGGGTAAATTAGAGGAATATAAGGCAAGATTATAAATTAGATCCTTTTAGATATGACTAATGAAGGAAAGGGATAACATCACAAGTGCTAGGGCTAGGTTATTTCTTTAGGAAGGCTAAGCAAAAGAGAACTTCTTCAGAGGCTGAATTTTTTTTTTTCAACATAAAGAAATACTTCGCTAATGGATAACAAGATTACTTTATGCAAACTTCTGGCTTCCCTTTCCAAATTACAGCATCAGCATCCAATTCAAAAGGCACCTAACATCACATAAATGGGTATGACGGGAAAGATGTACAGTATCAACCTTGATGCAGTACTTTACAGTCAGGTTAATAATATATGAGCCTGCGACTTAAGTGGGTGTACTGGAAAGATAAGCTGATCAACTATTTTAAATGCATTTTCTAATTCACTGACCATCTTTTTCTTCCTCTTTTTTTTTTCTGTACATTTAAGGAGAAGGGTTTATAAAAAGAGTTGTAGGCAGATAATCAACATTTTTAAAATAATCTATTCCCAAACTAGCTGAACCATTTTACTGAAGGAAAAAAAAAATGGAAGAAATGCCAAAGGAGACACCATTTTTTGATGAGAGAAATTAAATATTTCCTCTTTAAAATTGATTTCTCTTAATCACCTCTCATTCATCACACAAACACACAGGTACTGCGAACTACTGCTCTTCACATTTCATAATCCCTTACTGCCCAAGGACAATCTGCTTTTTCTGTCACATGAGGTGAAATCCAGTCCAACTCATTTAGGCAATTAGGTTGCACCTAGGTTCTAGGTGCCTAATAAACGCTGCGTAGGGGACTCTGGTACTTTCTTTAGTTTGCATTAATAAAGAGAGGCAAGTAGTCTGGAAACTCTCCATAGAAAGACCATTACCTGCCTAAGCAGAGGTGAACAACATCTCCATGTGGATTTAAGTGCATTTTAACTGCCCAGCATAGCTGGCTTGGATGCCACCTCAAGCTCATTCTTCTCTCCATCAGCAGCTATCGCTCATCATCAGTAGCTCTCTGCTTTGTGATGCAGCCCAACACGCAGCTTTCCAACTGTGTGGGAAGTGACTGTCAATGAGTATGAAGGCAAGCAAGACCAAGAGACAGACCTTGTCCCCGAGAAACAAGTTTGAAACAGCAGTTTCCCTATTTGCAGAGACTAATTGTCCAGGTATTACCTCTAGAAACACATCCTCGAAGAGAAACAAAGACCTCCAACAGCAGGGCAGAGTCAAGAGGACATGCAGGTGGAATTCACTTCACCTACTGCCAGAAGCCTAGCAGACAGGCATTTGGCCCAAGCCATGCTCCCTGTATGCAGAATGAAAAGAAACAAGCTCTCTACAATGAATTTTCTTCTGTTACAGGTACTGCCAGTCAGTTAGATGTATCACCCTCTGGAGAGTCACAGCTCTCCCACTAGAAAGGGTGACTACATAACTTCACATGGATGCAATGAATTGCACTTTTTGGATATATCCAGCCTAGCCCAGAAAGTGGGCCAGCAAGTTTTCTGGTGCAAAAGACAAGTGGCGTGGCATGGCATGGCGTGGCATGGCATGGCTTGTTTTCATCTAAAATAACTTACTTATATCACAGCACAAGTAGCTGCATCCAAGCTGCCTACTGGGAATGGACCTGGTGTGTGCTAACTTCCAGAGAGTACGCACGCATCACCTGGGAAAATGCTGGTCCAAATCCATGTTAATGATTAACACATGATGAGTACATGCCTGAGCTCAGGCACCATGCTCAAGCACAAAAGTCTTGACTTTCTTCAGATTATCAGGAGCATCACAACTCTTAAATATAGAAGATCCATAGTTTATGGGGTCCTTCTGAAAACAAAATCAAGGGTCGTATCTATTCTGCGAGTTCTGATAACATTTTGCTATTAAAAATTCCAGTTGGTTTGGGAGATCTTTTTGTTATCCAAATGGTAAGCCTATTTTACATGATTGGAAAATGCTCAGAAAGGCCAAGTGTCATTATCTGAACAGCCCAGGAGGTCAGAAGCTAAAGCAAATCACTGCTGGTGCAGAGAAACACAGACGTGTCATTGTGTTTTATTACAAAAAAAGGCTCAAGTTCATCGTCTGTATCTTTAATGAATAACAAGACTTACTGCATTACTCAGTACTCCCATCTTGAGTTGGTGGAGTCTAAAATTCAGAATTTAAATGTATTTTTGCATTGTCTATTGTTTTCAACTTCAAAATTTCAGTGCATTTAAAAAGACACAGTGGCATCAGAAATCACCAAGACAAATAGCTATCATCTCCTTACAAAATAACTTTTGATTAAACAGAGGAATGGTTTCCACTAGTTTACGTTTTAGCATTAGAAGTCTGGTAGATTCAAATTCTTACTCTTCCAGAATTCCCCACTGAAAAATGTGAGAGGGACTCAACTTCCCTGCCCAGCCAAGCTAAGCTCCTGGAAGGAGAAGCCCTCAGCTCTTTAATTCTGCACCAGCCCAGTCGCAAAGCATGCAGGGCCCTGCCCAAACCAGCTCACGTGCCGTGTGAATTCCATTACACCTCAACATTTTACATTAAAACTATGCAATGAGCTCACATGCTAAGCCTATGATGAATAAGTAACCACCCGAATGAGAGACATTAAAATTTCCTGATGTGATCAGGAAACAGCCATGTGCAACTCAAGGGAATAAATCTCTTCCTTTCAAGTAACTTTAGGGCTAAGAGACCAGCAAAGCATAATAGTGGGGCTTACATCTCAATTAAAAGAGCAAGGGATGAGCTATTTTTAATCATATGGATTTGAGCTTGCTTTTAAAGGTGATCTTCTCTGTCCTACAAGTATTTTGATTCAGGACTCACACAAAGTCTACCTGAAAACCTCTCCATAGTTCAAACTGTATACAGATTTTTACATGCATTAACCTGCTGGGTAACATAACTTAGTGCTACTAACGATAAATTGTGTATCAGTTCATCACAGTCTTCTACTTACCTTTGAAAAGGCAGGTTAAGGAGGAACAACAGGTGGAATTCTTCCCAACATTAACTAAAAACTGAGCATCTATCCTAGGACAGTCAAATCCTCTCATTGCCTTCCCCATCCCATTACCCCGTTAGCACTTCTAGACAGGCACTTCTGGAGGGCCAGTCATCCTGACTGTCTTCAATACATTTCTTAGAACAAAAAATACCGTCTTATGGAAGTGCTTCTCTCTGTTAAAGGAAGCTCTGATGATCAGCTCTGTCTGGATACTCATCACATGCTGGAAAACCTATACCAGCTTGTAAACCAAGTTGTATTCAGGGACCTAACTCCCGCTGACACAACCTCAGAGCTTTGCACAGACATAACTTCAGAGCTTCCAGAAACTGTACTAGCTGCACCAGAGGTACCTCTGGCATCTCTGCAGAGTGCTGCATTGTGCCATGGAGACATAACCATGAACTAATGAAAATTCAAGATTCATATTAATATGAAAAAGAAAAAAGTCATTAACTGCTATTGAACTGCCAATTATCCAGTGTAACTGCAGACCTCCCAGCACAGCTGTTTTACCTTCCCTCTCTGCTGTATGCAATATTACATTCATATTGCAGGTTACATTATCACAGCAACCTATAACCAGTTCCTAACTGCTGAGCGAAGAAATTATTTTGCCAAAATTACTGGTTGAAATCCGTAATGGTGAACAATGAATTAGACATGCCTAGACTTGGGGATTTTTTCCTTGCAATATATGTAGTTACAAGTAACTGTGAAATTCAATTACAAATATTAAATGAACTCCCCTTTTGAAATTATTCTTCTTACAACTATTTTTTATGACTCTGTGTCATAAGGGAGAAAAAAGGAAGTTTGTCGTGGATAAGCTAAAACCCCTAATGGCAACGAAATATTACTCAACCTCTTCCACTGAAAGTTTTTATTATCCTTCAGTATTGATGGATTGCACTTGATACTACCCAAGTTTAAATTCTTTATATAATCAAATCTTTATTAAAATTAAAATTGTGGGGAAAAGTGTATTGTTACTTAATGATCCTAATGCTCTGGTGACACTTAAACAAAAAGTACTCTCAGAGTCTTGAGACTCAGGAAATCTCAAGTCACAAATCATAGGAGGTTGCAGAAGAACACCAGAGAAGTACTAACACGTGTTACTTTTATAATTCCCTAAGCATCCACTACCAACCAGTGTCAGAGTCAGGACACTTGGCCTTACCTTTAGTCAGATGTGCCATGGATGTTCCTTCTGTTTATGTTGTCTTCTGCCAAAGATGAGATTGTCTGTCACGCCTTTATCAAATTGCTAAGCTTCCTGCATGACTATAGACATTAATTTATCTAAATAAGCACTCAATGCATGAACAAAAATCTTCATATAAATATCACTCTTCCCTTTCTCTCTTCTTCTGTCTTCAAAGGAATGGGAAAAATTGCTAGGCATAAAGTAGGTATAAATCCATGAAGTTTCTGTGAATTTTCCACTCCTCTATAACTTGAATTAGTGTACTTCTTCATTACTTGGGCATAATGAAAGGCTGGCAACAATAGTAAAAATTTAGTTATGGTTACATGCACAGAAGTCCTGACCTTGTACTTTTCAACTCTTTTCTTTATGACCCGTATATTTGAAAGGATGTACATGTGATGCCTGTTGCAATCAAGGCAAAGATACTGAGAACACGATGAAGGTACAAACACAATGTGGGTAACTAATGACATCTCAGATGGTGTGGCATATCCTTATGACACTGGCATATATTACAAACACCCTATTGGAAACTCCTGATCTTCTGCAGCATCAGCATGACACCAGCAGGGGCATCTGAAACCACACTAGGCCTGCTTGTGTGTACAATTCAGGGAGCACTGACAGAAATAATAATTAAATCAGAGCACAGATTCACAAAAATACAGTGCTGGAAAATATCTCAAAGAATCAGCTAGCCCAGCCTCTCCAGAGGCAGAGCAACACCATTGGAAGAGGTATTTTTCTAGTCTCTTCTTGAAAACCTGCAACAAAGAAGATGCTAGCTGAAAATTAATCTGAAATCAATTAATTCATTTTCTCAGGTCTTACTTCAATAGGTTCTAAAGAGCAGCTGATCATCCTCCCCTCACCACGAGCTTCCTACATATTGGGAAATGTATTTCCTCTCCTCATCCTATTTTCAGCGCTAAACAAACACACTTACTTCACCATTGCCACAGACGCACTGTTTTCTAATTATTTTAATTAGAAACATTTGTTTCCTTTCCTTACACCTCCTGTTCATTTCCATCTCCCTGAAAGCCAGTGCATAAACACTGGACACAGTATTCTTGCTCAGGCTTCCCTAACGGCAGACAGAGAAACCCCTGTATCTTGTGAATGAAGTTTCTATTTATGCACCCAAGAGTCAGATGCATCTTTTTTCAATTGTATTGCACTTGTGACCTGGATTATCTTTTTCACTTGCTTTAGACTCCGGTCAAGTAAAACCTCTTCATCTTTTTTTTCTGCACTGCTGCTTAGCCAATTCTTTCTCATTTTAAGTACTGGATTCTTTCTTCCTTACACAATGTAGCACTGTCTGCTTGCCCCTTCTTTATTTAGGGCCATTCCCCTAGTTTGTAAACATCATTTCAGATTCCCTTTTTATCCACTGAAATGTTTGCAATTATTCCAGTTTGATGTAATCACAGACTGGATCTATTTCATCATCCAAGTCAGGATGATTCAATGTTGGCAGCTGGAGTTGGTTTTTAAAAAGCCTATTGCCATGTTCCAGCAATGTTAACTACCTCTCTGCCCCTGCATAAGCAGGTTTTTCTTCCCCTTCACAGCAGCCACTTTCCTGTGCAGAAGACTGTCATCAATTCCCTTGGCCAAACAGGAGTCATTCTCCTATCACACTGTCTGCTACAAGCACTTCTCTACAAAAGATGACAGGAGAGAATTGACAGAGTGAGGCAGGCTGGGGGAGCTCATGGATACTGTCCTGAGGAAGAAAAACAGGTGGCGCCAAGAGAGACTATCAGAAGGAAGGATGCTCTTGTTGCCAGCCAGCAATCAGAGGGCAGGTAACGTGCTAAGGCAGACCGTCCTCCTGGAGTGGTACCTGCTGCTGCTGTCTTCTAGAGGATGGCTGCTGGGTCATCACCAGCACAGTGATACCACTCTTTGCAGGGCTATGCTGGCCTCAGGAGATGCTCCCCTGCTTGGGCAGTAATTCTCTCTTCTTATTTTTTTCCCCCTATATTATTTATCAAACACATACATATATATACACACAAAAAATTATTTATATGGTCTATCTGCCATACCTATTTTGTGAGATCTAGCAGTCTCCCTATGTACATTAAATTATAAAATATATAAGAGCAAAAACCAGCATATAAAGTTAAATAGTCTATTTTATACTCTTGTGATCTGTGATTAAGTTACAAGCAGTGCACACGTGAAATCTTCTTCTAGCTAGAGAACTTGTTTGCAATAAAAATGGTTATGTAATCACTCCATTAGTCCAATTCATTTAATTTCTCCATCTGAATCTTCAAAGCAAAATATGTCACAACTCAGTTAAGATTTCCTCCACGAGCTAACTTCAAGACTCTATAAAGTATTTAGAAAGTAACTGTTTATGTCAGGATATATAAGCTACATTTATGATAGGAAACACAGGTTACATTTCACTGTACCTAGCTGTAGCCACTCAAAGACCAGCCAAGTTGCCTTGGCTCGCTCCATAGTCATTCAGAAAAGACAAGACACCTCCCAGAAAGACAAATCCTTTCACCTTAAAAAAAAAACAAACAAACAAACAAAAAAAAAAAAAAACAAACCAAAGAGATGTCTAAGATACCTCTTACAAATCAGTGCCTGTCTCCTTCTCCTGATTCCAGAGGGAGCCTAGAGGATGAGCTTTGGCTGGATGCCTGGGGAACACTTCACTTACCTAAGGGTGTCTGGTGCCATTTGGGACGCCCTGGATTATGCAGGACCCCTGCATAAGGCAGGCAGGTACAGCACAGGATCTATGGGAGTTCCCTGTCCTTCTGGAGGGGCAGCTGGAGACCAAACAGGACACCTTGAGGCACCTACAATACCTAAGAAGCACTATTAGAGTGTCTTCTTTATTTTAAGACAAATAGCTCTCTGGATGCCATCACCCATATTGACAAAAATAAGACTCAGTTTTTTAAACTTCATGAGTTGGTGTCATATCTAACACAGGTCCACAGAGCACACAGACACAGCAGAGGAGTTGCAAGAGATCTTCACCAACTTGGACTGGAAATTGGAGAGCAAGTACGACACCATGAAACCGAAGAGACAGTAGACACCTTTGCCAAAACAGCCACATTCTGTTCCAGATCCCCATTAACTACAGTTGTAGAGCTTAGCAACCCACCTCTCATCTAGACATCTAATTGTACACATCTCAGTTTACATGAACTGAATACCACCCTATTTTTTAGACATCTAAAGTAAGATGTGACAAATCTCATCGATGAAAGGATGAAGGTCCTGCACCTTCAGTACTTCAGGTGAAGCACGAATTAATTCACCTAAAAATAATTATTTATGCATCACTATCTAAGGAAAATAGACAATATTTGCCCTCGGTGAGGAAGAACTTTAGTTGACCTTAGAGCAGCAACTAAAACAGTTTGTCAGAAAGATGTCAAAATTGCCTTGAAAATCAGCAGGCACCCATTGAAGTCCATACGCACACTTGCAGTTTTATGGTGGAACATATGTAAAAATAAAAACTTACAATGTTAGCATAGAATACTTTTTTCAGAAACAACAACCTATAAGTTTTATGGTCTGACTTTATGTCAAACTAATTTTCTGTGTACAGTATTCTCAAAACAGCAGGATGACTGTAATAGCCAATGATGCCTCCTGGGTTTTGCTGGTTTGAGTTTAATTTTATCGAAATCAGAGCCTTTGAAAAACTCTGGATGAACAGCTCTGAAGTCCCCTTTATAAACAAAGAGAATGCAGACAGCACTTTAGGGAGCAGTAGCACAAGCTTCCTTTCTTACAGGATATCATCCTATCCTCTGCAAAACATTATCTCTGCGGAGAAAGGTTCAGTTTTGCACTGATGCCCTTGCTTTCTCTATCCACTTTATAGCCTTACCTCCCATAAACAATAAAACATGCCCTAAAATGATGGGAAAATGAAAGCACAGCACCTTAGTGTTCCAGCTATAATGATGAGTTTAAAGAAGGGGTTACCTAGAGACTGAATGTATTGATTATTTAACTTCCTAAGGATACAAAGCTACGGGAGTATTTAGGTGCTTGAAAATTATATGTCTGGAAGTAACACATTTGCTTCACAGACCAAATGTTGAACAAGAATCAGACTACAAAAAAACCCCACAAATTGTGGATACTGTCTGATTGGAAACAGGCTGACAGACGAGTAAAAAGAACAAGAACTATTTCTTTTACAATTCACCTCATCTAAGCAAAACATACTTCTAAAACGCAGAAAGTACAGAACACAATCAACCTAAATATGTAAAATGATAAATCATAAAGCTAAATTATTGAAATCTGACAACAATAATCTTCCACACTCTTTATTTGTGTAATTACTTACAGTATTTTCTCAGTATTATGTCTGTTATTATTCATTACTATTTTGTTTGGAGATGTACATTACTGTACATTTTACAGGCATTTACAGTGGTTTTAAATGCAATTATTGAAGATATGCACAAAAACAGGTAGGTGGTTAAGTACCCAATTACAGGTATAATTTGTGAAATAGGCAAATAATAATGGAAAAGCATGCACAAGTAAAGCAGGGAAATAAAGCACATACGGAGATATACATATATATGCATATATATGTATGTGCAGGTCATTAACAGACTGCAGCCCTGCCTTGAACAATGCACTTCTTACATTCAACTTCTTTAATTCATTCTTGCTACCATATATATAACTCAAAGAATACATATCAAAGCACATTATTTTTACTTCATAAATGTTTAGCATTTTCAGTGTGATGTAAACAGTAGAGCAGAGTAACTATTTCAATAATGCTACTCAATATTTTCAAGATGTTATGAGATCTCATAGAAGCTGCTTATAAACTCTTATTTAAAACTTTTCAGTGAAACAATTTGATGCTGTGCAGTCCTGATACTTGCATCAGTTGTCCTGGTCCAGCTTAGCATTTCAGTATCAAAAGTAAAGAAAAATGTTAACTGTTCCACATAATCTGAGGAAGATGCAAGTTACAAATAAGTCTATTTTTAAAAATAGCTACAGGTAGCCCGGATGCATGGAAGGCAAATGATTTTTAACAATTTTCAACAGAAAGACTGAAAATACAGAAATAAAACTTCTAAAATGCTGGAAAACCAAAGGAATAACTAGTAACTGAAGATTCATAGAGGAATGTATTATACGTAAGCCTACAGTTTGATGAAGAATGGAAAAGAGTGTGATACAAGCTGTAATTCTTGTTACAAAGAATTGTCATCACATTACTGAAAGCTATATTACAGGCTGCCTAGAAGGCCGTATAATAAAACTTGCTGTAATAACTTTTTATTTATATTCATAGAATTGAAGAATGTTAATTCTCTGGTTATTTTATTTTTAATATAGAGATGAATTTTAACAAGCTAATTTATGAAAGGTTACACCAATGTCTAGATTTAAATGAGAGGAATTAATGTCCATACTGCCACAGTTCACAGAAAGAAATTCTTGTAAGATATTTCAATCGTTGATGAGGCTAAAGGTCAATGCTCACAATATCTGCTTGGAATTAAATGAAAGAATATGTCAAAGATTAAAAGTTTAGTTGGTAACCAGCATTAAGTTCAACAGCTATGCCCCAGGTCTTCAAACTGACTGTGACTTTTTTCCCCCTCCAAATTACTATCTGAGAATGCATACTTCAGTAATCTTGAAAAGCTGCTTCTATTCATCCTCATTCATAATTTCTTGATATTTACTCAAGAATCTTTGCAGATCAGTATAAAGTTACTTAAAATAAGTGGAAGCAATCAACTCAGGCAGTACTTGAATATAGCTGTGCTTAGTCAAAGACGACTTCTTTTACAGTTGAGAAGAGGCAAGCTCAGCTGAAACTCCAGTTGTAGTAAGCTCTTCACCAACCAGAAACCCCTTCTGCTCATTTTTAAATTAATAGCTTTTGTAACAACAGTACTTTAGAAATTCCCTTCAGAAACACGTATTTGTTTCTTTTGGAAGATCTGTATCGATATTTTTCAGACCTTACATTGCCCCATGAGAGGGGATGGAAAAAAATTCTTCACTTCGTCAGAGCTCTGGCAACTAATGGGAAACAGTGGGCACTGACTTGGTGGGCCAGCAAGAAACTAAAGTAATTGTTAACGCTGGCTTACTGTCTAGGAGAAATGGAGCGTACCCACCCTCTTGAGGAGCTCCTGTCTTATTCAACATCTAATTACCCAGCCTAGCAGCACAACAAGCAATGCAATTACTTAGTTTTCCTTATACTCCTGCTACAGTAGGTTGGACAAGTTGTTATTCAAACCTAACAGGCTTTCCTACAGCTGAGGGGGGGTGGAAGCACAAAAAGCACTGTACATACCCTCATTTTCTTTCCTGTCTCAGTCTGCCTCGCTGATATTTATTGCCTATGTGGCACTTCACATACACAAAGTGTTATACATTAATTTAACGCGCAATGTAGTCCTTCCCTAAGGCTGGAGCCTAGCCAAAGGTGAGGAAGGTGGCAGCAGGGATAGTGAAGTCAGACTTTACAATTACTCTTCAAAGATGCACCTTCCATTTCTTTGAGAAGCAATCCTACAGGTACAGAAAAGACTGAAGAATATACAAGGTGTCTCTGCAGCTGCCTGAATTTGCAGGAAGCCTAAAATAAACTCCTGTCAGTAAGAACTATCTCATTTGTCCTTCCTGAATGAGTAGAAAGGCAGATGGTGGTGGTACTTTTACCTGCGGACAGGTAAGTGTATCTCCCTTAAAACCATTTTTAAACGATCGGAAGTAGAGCAAGAAGTTTCTATCCCAGAATTCTTGGTAGAGTGGGTGAAAGAAGGGGCACGGTTAACGAAAATACACAGATCATGTATAAAGCCAAGCTACGCCAGCTTGTAACACTGCAACAGTGCATTGAAGGAGGGGTAGTGCCGGTGTGTTAGTGTCATATTCACTAAAAAAGTGCTCAGCTTCCAAACATGCAGAATTGGTTTTAAAGCCATAAACGTTAACTACAGCATTGCAGAGCAGGCTGGTCTTTTACCTCAGGTTTGCAAAAGGAAGAACTGAAGGAAAAAATCTGACATAACAGGGGGAACAAGTAGTTTGCTCAGAAATACGAAAAATCCACCTCGGATTTAGGATTAGGACAAGAAACAGCAATTCCACCTTCCAACCCCAAACTACCAAACTGCACAGACTGTGTGACCGGACCATAGGAACATGCTAAACGCAAACCTGACAGCCCCTAAACAGCACCACTTTGTGAAGCAAAATCACAGTTCCTCCAAGGTTCACACGCAACCGCGCCTGCTCTACATCCTCAACAACAGGCAACAGACCCGCACATGTCAGCGTTTATACATCGACAAGCTGGGTTGTTTTGTTTTTTGTTTTTT
>NW_010131179.1:0-7514 GCF_000699245.1 Pterocles gutturalis
TTTGTTATGTTTTTTAAACAAACTACATCTTAAATTTACCTTTTTGATATAAGTGGTTTTGGGTAAGATTCCTAAGTGATGTCAAGCAGTTTGTCATCAACAACATTAGCAGCTATGTCTTTTTTCACTTGTGAGACTTTGTCTGTAAAAATATAATTTTAATAAGTAAGCTTATAAGAGAAAAAAAACATAAGGAATCTGGCAAGACATGAGAAATCTGTCCTAATCTTTATTTAAACTCAAAATATAATTTTCATCACAGTGGTTGCTGGCATTAAATCTGTGTTAGCTTTTGAGTGTAGAGCCTCCAGCTAATAAGGTTCAGGACTGATCACCAAACTAGATGGTATCTCAAGTAGGCCATAAAGGTTGTTCTTGGAATCATGGGCTTCTCCTTCACTGAAAGTTGTTTTATGATTCTATAAAAAAGGAATATGAGTGAAATACATGTTTTCAAGCAACTCCTTTGGGTTATAAATCACTGTTGTATTTTAGACATTTGGGAAAAAAGAAATCTTAGTTTCAGTCACCTCTCACCCTTCATAAAACAGACGTCCAAATTCAGAGGCTTTTGAGCTTTGCAGAGGCTTTGTGGAAAAAGAAAGGGGAAGGGTATAGGAGAAGACATGAAGAAAAGAAAACGTGATTAGGATAGGAGGAAAGAATTCAGGGTATGAAACAATAGAAAGGAAGAGGGATAATGACTGAGAGACTCAGTTCTTTCCAGAATCGACAAGTAAATTTAGAAATAAGGTTCCATACTTCTTTAATTGTGTTAATTATGTATAACAGTGCTGCATATTATATTGTTGAAGACTTGAAGCTTTTGGCATTTATTCAAGTGTGGACCTGAAAGATTTTTATGGAAATATACATATTACATATATAAACAGTATATAGTAAAACATACATGTGTGTGTGTATTTCTCTATGTCTATATATATCAGTATGGATACAAGTTAAAACTGTGTTCCTTAAATCACAGATATACTTTTTTTAATGTGACTCTTTTATCCACTCTTATCATTGCAGTGCTTTCCCTAGGTTTTGTAAGCTGTCTGACAGCATCAGAATCTAAGCAGTAGATAAATGCAGAAGACAGGGCTTCCCTCTCAGGAGGACACAGTTTCTTTAAAAATTGAATTCTGTCTTTGACTGAACCTAAGTAATACGTTTTGGCAGATATCCCACAAACCCAGCAGCTCTATGAGCATTCTGGGTGCTCAGTGAAAGTGAACTTCTCTGAAGTTTTGTGGCTAACAGGAACAGAAGGATTCCTTGGAAACTTGAATGCCTCATGCAGCCTCCTGAGGCATTCAAGCCTCTAGCTCTCTGGCTGATGGGGCAGATCCAAAGGGAATTTCTTTTGGGGATTCCTGCTTCTGTCTGGGTGAATGCCTGTTGAGCCACCAAGGTTCAGAAAGAGGAACCTGGGCAAAAAAAAGCCAGCACTTCCTGATGAAATTTTCTTGCTGCATCCAAGGAGGAGGAAAGTAGCTTTAGATGCTCACTGAGTAGCTTCTCTATCTGGCAGTGTAAGCGTCTGGGGGGATCAAGGGAAAAGATTCTATGCTTCTTTCTGACCTTAGAGGCATAATCAGTGAAGGGTAGCCATGTTTTCTATACCAAGCAGTGTGAGAGAGAGGTAAAAGGGAATCAGCAGAGAACCAACAGTTGGCAGAGAATTATAAAACTGTGGCCCAAATCTTTTGTACATTTGCACCACCCTAGTGCATACTCACCATCTGCAATCATAACACCTTGCTTTTCTTGAATAATAAAATTATAAACAATTCTGTTTCATGTGGCTGTACTGTTCGTCTCTGAAAAATTTTGAAGGTTGACAGTAACACATTAGGTCCCAGATTTAGGAGACCATTGTACTAACACATGCAAGCCTCCTCAGGGATGCATGCAGTAGGTGAAGCAAGCTACAAGGTAGCACCTCATCATCGGTTCCTTCTTCCCTTGCAAAGGGAATCTCTCCATGAGGCACTGCCTTCAGCTTCTTTTGAAGCAGGTGAGTGGTGTGGTAATAGCTAACAGTTCTGCTCACAATCTTTAAGATATCTGATTGTATTACTGTACTGTAGTAACAGAAGTGCATTCGTTAAATTGGCCCAGATTATCTATAAAACAGGGCCAGGTTTGTAGTTCATCCCTTGAGGTTGATTTTAAAATTAAATGCTCTCTTGAATTTTGTTAGATATTTTTTAAAAATTAAAATAAGTTAAAGGTTTTCAGAAGTGGTATTTAGTTAGCTCTGCAGCTAGTACACCTTACATTTTTTTTGAAGGAAATTGTTCAACCAGTAAAACACATAGTTATGCAGACATAAGTTTGATGTAGAGGCACTTGTTTTTTATGAGTTAGCCAATACCCAAAACTAAAATACATGAAGTTGTGAGACAGAACTTGGAATCATGCTTTATATAAATATTATTCCCTCTTCTTCTATCTCTGAATTTGAAAATATTTTTAAAGTTCGGTTGGTATAAAGTGTGGTGGGCCTTTTTGAAGCAAGAAGGGGTGTACTAATATATCTAATAACAATAATATTCAGAGACAACTTTCATTTTTCTTTTTAGTGCAAAATAAATTTGAATAAAGATGTAGAACTTGAATGAAGTATTTAGATGTATGATAGCCTGCAAGGAATCACAAAGTTCCTCAGCTACAGAACTGCTGTTTTCCAGTAATTAAGAAGAAATGTAAGAGGCTAAGACAGATCTCAGATAAATATGAAGGGACAACATTGCAAGTCATAGATGTAATTGATTTTTGTTTTTCTTTAAGACATGGGGGAGCAAAAAATGATTGCAGAATAAAGCTTATCTGTAGATTAGTCCTGTTTATATGTAGAAAGGGAATTATTTTTTATTAGAGAGGCATCCAGATGAAATTGAATTCTCTCCATTTTTAATGAAAGCGGCAGAAAGTTAAATTGGTGGGTAAACATGAACGTCTGTTAGGTTCACATTCATGAGATTCCATCAAGAAAGTGGAGACATAAATGATACATGGATGAGGAGCCTTTGGTCCAGGCCCACACATACAAGACTGGAAAACCCCACAGCAGAGAGGGTAAAAGCCAGTAAAAGAAACCACGGTTGGATCACTTTTCAACCTTCATGTTAACCCCTGTGCTAGGGACTAGGCTTCATTTCCTGGGTGCTTAAATTTAGGACAGCTATATAAAATCACTCTTACCCTAACTGTCCAAATGAGTTTCTAAAATTTCCCTAGAAGGCTTTGAACACACAGCCCTTGCAGATTTTTATGAGAAAGGTTGGTGTAGGTGCTGATCTCATCATGGTATTGACTATACCCTCCTCACATGGACTAGGCTGTAGACAGAGATTCAGGAGTGGAGGAGGAGTAAACACATCAGGCCCTTCTTGCCACTGTGAGCGTCAAGGAAAAAAAAACATGGACTCCATGTGGTTCACTTGCCCATATAAGTAAGTGAGGTGCTGGCAGAAAGGCTGAGGAATACAAAGAGATTTTGTTCTGACCTCGAGCTGAAAGTAATGGCTGTAGCACTGGAAAGAAAAATGCAACAAAGAAGAATTTGATGTTTTCTAAGATTTACCTGAGCTCCCTTGGCGTAAGGACAGCTTCACCTGCTCCTTGCTGGCACAGAACTGTTTAGTTACAGTCCAGTCCACTCATTTGCCTTTCAGAAATATTCTGGTTAGTAGGAAGGTGCAAAGTGGCAGCCATAAAGACGCCTTCCTGTTCGTGCAGGCTCGGCTTCTGCTTCGCTCCCTGTTCTGCTTCTTACAGACAGGATCAAACCCTTGTGATGTAAACTACTGAGAAAGATGAGTTACAGAGAAATACGCTGAGCAGTGCTTAACTCATGCTGAAAGTCAATAAAACTTCATGCTTCTAAATCAGTTAATTTGGGTTTGGTGTCACTAGTACAACACTGAGTGCTCTGAAGGACTGACACAATGAAAAAGCCCATGGAGAAATCCCCAAGAGTACAAGGCTTCCTTCTCTGGTTAAATGTCTTGCAGCATTGTTTTAAATATACTTATTAATATATTAATAGCCAGTAATTTATGGTTAAATGTGCTGCAGAATCCCAGAACTTTAAAAATATAGTGAAGCCAGCTACAACCTGCCTTGAGCAGCTACTATTAAATCTTTCTTGAGCTTGCAAGGGAGAGAGAAACAGTGAAATTTTTCCCACAGCTTGTAGCAAAGTAAAATACCCACTGAAGTGTGGAATGATGGCAGTTACTGGGCAGATTACTTTTCATTCATAGTATTTGAAGGCTGAATATATAATAGTAAATTGAACAGTGCCAGAAGATTGCCAGAAATTGTACCCAGGCCCTGGAATAAGATTTGTCTATATTGTACAAGGTGTAGGACGATCCCTCATATGATTTTGCCTTCAGCTAATTAGCACTCTCCCAAATAATTTGCAGAAATATTCTGGGAGTCAGTGTAGGGTACGGCCCATTCCCAGCCCTCAGTTTCCACGTAGCCAAGCTGCTTTGAGGGGGTAGGAAAATTTGTGTTATTGTCTTGCACTAGCAAATTGTGCTTTGGCCCTTTGCCTCAGCTCCTTTTTTGTGGCTCAGAGATGTGGTGAATAGTTGAGCTGGCACACAGTGAACGGCATCAATAACTATGGAGAAGATCTGTGAATACTCACTGACATTTCTGTTTTCTTTGAGTTACTAATATGTGGTAAATATGAAAAGAAAGGAATCCATAATCAGGCATATTAGGGTTCTGTTATCCTTGGGGGCTTGTAAGATGTTTACCTTACGAAGAGAAATAGGTGACAAAGACAAGCATTGTTTGAATGCTAAATTCTACAAATTTACAAAAAATTACAGGAATTTGCTAACTTAAAGATTGTCTTGCCTGAAAATCATAACTAATTGTAAGGAATTCTGTCCTAGTTCACAATATTTCACATCTCTTCAGTTATTACTGTGGGGAAAAAAAAAAACTTTTTCATCATTATTGTTTAGTTTAATTTCTTGTTGCCTTCTCTTTTATTCTTTGGAACATAGAGGCACTTGACCAAATGTGCCTTAATTAGGAGTTCAGAGCATAGCTACACCAGCACCACTGAGTAGCAGGAGCTGTATGAATTTCTCTTCCCTTTTCTCCTCAGAGCATAGTGGTGGATCAAAGGAAAAGGACAGTTGCCATCTCTTAGATTTGAAATTCTGATATTTCATGACAATGTTTTGGGATTTTACCAGTTTCAAATTTTTATTATAGTAGTTTTAGTTTGGTTTAGTTACGACATTTTGGCTGAGAAGAACCAAATACATTCATATATCACTAGATGTGCTAATAACAATAAAGAGTTTCAGATATACAAAACTCCCTGAAAGACTGTTTAAGTTATTTATGCATTCCCTAAAGCCAGCTATTGCTTGTTGTTTTTTTCTTCATTATTGCTTCTATTCTTTTTAAGCTATTTTTTTTTCCTTGCAGTTATACTTGGCCACAAGGAAACAGGAATATATTTAAAGGAATAGACAGAATTTACTCTACAGTAACTTCCTAAATCAGGGGGAGAACATTGCTCTGATGGCAATAAAACTTGTGTTGGAGGCTGCTGAAGCTCATCTCTCCACATGCATTCATCTCTCCAGGTTGCTTCTGTAGCCAGTGTTCAGAGGGCTGAACTGCCCTTTAGAAGCAACTGTTGCTTTTCTAACGTAAGAGTCTCAGTTACAGACTTAAACCTAGGTTATCCTTAGATTTTGTTGTTGTACTTTCCTTAGAAGCGTTCATTTACCTTCTGTGTTTCTGCACTGCACGGTGTTGGCTGTTTGTTTCATCCAGAGTTGCTTTTATGAATTAAAGGTAACTGAAGCATCACAGAAACAAGACGTTGCCTTTGCAAACTATGATGTAAAAATTGCTCTTTCCCACACTGAAACATATGCAGCAATATCCCACAGGATTAGGAAAAAACAGTAGACTAAGTGATGTCGTGTGTGTTGATTCACAGGTGTCAGGAAGGGAGCAGTAGTCTCCTAGGTCTATAGGCTGCCAAACACCCAGTGTTCCTGGATTTAACTTTTGCTCAGTCATTGGGAAGCACAGCATTTGCATTTCAGTGGGTGGAACGAACTACTGCCCCTCTATGTATACTCCTTCGTGCATATGAAAAAGACTGACCTCTCAGCATTTTTTATTCTGTTTTGCTAGGCTTTCAAAAAGATGAACATGAAAGTTATAAACCTAAAGACAGAACCCTGCCAAAAAAAAAAGATTTTTTTTTTCCCTGTTTAAATTTGAAATTAGACCACACAGTATATGAAAAAGCCTCCAATTCTATCTGTGTTCTCATGAAAGCAAGTGAGGTCACTGTATCTGCCCATGCTTCCTCCCACTTCCTTGTAAAACCCAAAGTACATAGCAGGGTATCCAGTTTACTTAATTGTTTCTTGGAAATTCTCCAGTAGTGTGAATGTTTTGTCATGTCCCCAGGAGATCCTGTTTGTGTACACTGTTTATCCCTAGAACATCCTCTTTCCCTGTGTTTTTTTTTTCTTTATTAACCACAACAGCCATCAGGCAAAAAGTTGTTTGCATTACTATAAAGGAAAGAGTATTGTTTGAGAGCACCCTGCTAGCTGAAGGGTAACTTCTTCCAAAGGGACCAACGTCAGCAATTGTCAGAAAATGTAAAGACTCTTTGTACTTTCATTATGGAACTGCTTTAACGACTTTTCTTTTGTCCAGCAGCTCCACAACACTGTAATGTAAAGAAACTGTAGTGACTGGAACTTGCCTTGCAGCTGTGTATTTTTCCTCCTGTAAGAAGCAGAAATAACATTAAGGACTCCATGACAAAAGGAGAAAAAAAAAAAAAGCCAGATGGTGCTGTGTTGCTAAGCAACTTTAAAGAAAGATGAAAGAAACCACAGAGCTCTATTTAAGTCTTGTAAAAACTCAAGCAGTAAATACCCACTCCTTTGATCTTATTTAACCGTGATGATGCTTTATCATCCTCTTTTGCTGGGGAAAAGTTCTGGGGACAAATAAGAGAGGTAGTTAATGATAGTCCTTGAAAGGCCTAGAGATTTAGGGTGGCAGCCTTTCAGTAAATAATCACTAAGAAAAACAATTATAATCACACTGTCCAGCTCAACCATGATCAAATCCAACATTCTCTATTATATTACGCCTGTCCTTTCCTATCTTCCCCAGACCCTCTTCTCTTGGATGTAAAGACATCCAAAGGCTTATAGTGTAGCCATGATCACCGCAGTTGTGGAACATGGTGACATTCCTGGATGTCACATCAGTCTCTGTGTTCTCAGACACTGGCAGATGGCAGTTTCAAATGCATGTGCATTTGTAATTCTCACTCTGGTCCATTGAAAAGCAAGTACAAAGTATTGGGGGGGTCACTGTCTCCATTACGATGAATAAGACACAGGTAATGTTTGCAGGCAATCTGTCTTCTGTCTAGGCCATCTCAGACTGTCACTCCTTGTCATGGAGGTCTGTACACTGTAGCAGGA